>NC_056731.1:1345094506-1345309506 GCF_019279795.1 Protopterus annectens
AAATTAGTGATAGTGAGAGGAAGCCAAGAGTAAGTCAGAAAAAGATAAAAAGTCATTTGGTCCCGAGGGGGTTGTGGGATACCTCTGTACATTGGCCTGGATTCTCATCCCATGAAATAGCCTTGTTCAATAATGAAACCAAATCAAAAATCCAACACGAACTAGGTGAAAAAATAAATCCAAAAGCACTAGGCAATCAAGCGGACAGTCAATGAAATGAAAGAAATTTATTAGGTGAGCGCTTTCGGCTGTGAAATCCAGCCTTCATCAGACAAATTCAACTGCACAATGTAACATTTTTATACATAAGGTGTGTTTGAAACAATTAATCAATTAAGGTATAAAACCGTTCAATAATGGTAAGGACCCAAGAGCCCTGAGTTATCTGTTTCCAAGCTGGGAGTGACAGGGATAGGCAAAGAGAGAGAGAGAGGTGCAGGGGTTTAGAGCCTGGTAGTCACAAGCTACCAGGTTTTGCCTCAAAGAGCTGCTTTTGAAACTGAGTGGAGGAGGAGGATCTTAGTGGGTGTTTGCTTCCTAGTATCCTTTTCCCCTTGAGAGTATTATACTTAGAGGCCTTTCTCACAAAGGTAGTCCTAGCTGGATAATTTCTCTGGAAGCGGGGAACAGAAGAAACAAAAATATGCCTAAGATCTTGTAGTTTCTTCCCTTTTTCCTGAAGGGCTTTAAAGAGCTCTGCAGCTGTAGAGCCAAATAAGGCCTTGTTGTCTACAGGTGCATCCATGAGCTTGGCTTTAATATCATCTGGCAAAGGCTGCAACCTAAGCCATGAATACCTCCTTAAGACAAATCCTGATGCTGCTGCTCTGGCTGCGGCCCCCACAGCATTTTAACTACATTTTATGGAGTGCCTAGTCACCTGGCTATAGGATTTAAGAATGCTAGATATTTTGGCCTTGTTAGGGGGTATCTGCTAGTTCTGAAACAAGTTTCACAGCATCTGCCGTAACAACCAGGGAATATTTAGCCATATGGGTTTGGTAATTCATGCTTCTGAAAGCCAGAGTGACAGACGCATAAACTTTTTTACCCAACCTCTCCATAATTTTACTCACCTTATCAGAGGGAAGCAAGGAGGTGGAGAGTAACAGCTTGGAAGTTTTATCTGCAGCTACACAAATGGTAGAGGGGGTCAGCTGTCGGAGCCTTAAAAAGAAACTTAGCATCTTCAGGCACTATGCAGAATCTATCAGGGCATTTAGGGGCTGGAGGTTGGGAGTATGGGGACTTGGAAGCTGCAGAAAAGGCATCCAAAACAGCATGCAGGACAGGGGGAATGGCAGAGGAGTTAGGGGACTCCATTTGCAAGAGGTCATATGAGGTCATAATACCTTTTCTGGGTCTCAGAGACCACACAGCAGTCCCAGTTAAAAAAAATCCTTCATCTGCTCAATGGTCTCCCAAAAGGTAATGTCCTTCCCAGGAAAATTTGTGCTATTAGACTCTTCCTCTGGGGAAGCAATCTGTGAGGAGTAAGTTAATGACTCATCTCCATAGGAGTTGTCGTCCTCAGAGGAAACTTCTTCCACAGGCCTTTTCCCAGGAGTGGAGAGGGGTAGGGCCTGTACTACAGCTAGAGGTTCATGTAAGGCCATAAAGGCATTAAAGAGGCCTTGAGTAAAGGCCTGCCAGTCAGAGGTTTGGTCTGAGGGCACAGTCTGCTGGCCAGAAGAATTATGTTTTTTTCTTCTTCTTAGGGGCCTCTGACATACAGTTAAGAGTAGGACGGCCAGATGTCAGAAAACATTCCACGATGTCCGAAAGAATGTCTTCTTGAACCATTATCTGAGTAAACCCATGTGGGCCTTCATAAATAATAAGCTGTGGATTCCCCCCCCCCGGCAACTGTTTGGATGCCTGAGAGTCCCTCTGAGATGTGCTAACAGACTCTTTGATGGTATCCCCAAGCTACCCATCAAAGGAGATCATGTAGTTTTCGATACAGCCTCTGGGTCTTCATCGGCCTCGGGAGGAATGCCCAGAATAAAGGGAGCAGCCGTAGGATCAGGCCAAGGTTTCTTGGCATTCTTGGGTTGCGGCTCTTCCAAAGGTTCTGACGTTGGGTCAATATCACAAACTAGGCGCTTAAGTCATTGGTTTTCCAAGTAGAACCTACAAGAAGAGAGATGGCTACTCAGGGTTTTAGGGACTAAGGCCTTGCAAATATAAGATGTATGATTGTGTGCTGGGCCTAAACAGAATAAACAGAGCTTGTATGTGTCTTTATGTGTTATTTGCCTTCCACACTGACACTTGCCCTTCCTAGTTGACATTAACTCACAAGAAACATTGACATTAACTCACAAGAAACAACACAGTAGCAATGTAGATAACAAAAAAACCCTATGGGGTACTTATCTGAAGCACTAGCGAAGCACAAAGGACTTTCCAAAGAGAGCGATGACAGGAGCTTGCAGTCAAACAGATGGCAGAAAAGTTCTGAGGTAGGTGTGTACTGACATCCACTTTATACCAGACTTTCGTTTATGGCAGACATATGATGTGTGATGCGGGCCATCGCACAGACCTTTGCAGTAGCATTCTAACTTTGGTATAACAGCTGGACGTCGAGTCAACTGGAGGTGGACTCCCTCATGTTATGGATACTGCAGTATATGAATAGAAAGACATCTACTTTTCCCACACAACACTCTGATGCACTTTGTTGCCAAAAGGGATTACTGAAACCAGTTTCTGGGGCAGATTTACAAATACAGGGCAGGAAGGGAGGGGGAAAAGACTGCTGGCATAGTCATTCTGAAGGATAAGACCATCCCTTTTTTAAAAAGGATCTCTATTTTTTGTTGGCCCCAATTGCCATCTCTTCTTTGTTCCCTGTTTGCCAAAAGGTGGCAGGGATTGCTTACTTTTCCTTTTAAAGGAGTATAGGATTTGACAGATTTTTAATGAGGACCTGAAACACCTTAGAAACTCCTGAAAAAATCTAATCTTAGAAACTCCCTGAATTAATTCCCTATTTTTCAAATTAAGAGCCCATAAAGCTGTAAATATATATATATATATATATATATATATATATATATATATGGTTACTCACCCAGGTACACCTCATCAAAACTGCAGCAGTATGTTTGGATATTTGAAACAGAGAAGAATAAATAGGATTCAGATAGGAGTTATCTTCTGACCTAAGTTTGGCAGAGTATTCCTTCAAATTTTCTACACAGCTAAGAATACTCTTCCATATATGTGCTTAATAATTAAGAATTAAGTGGAAGAACAGTAAACTCTTACCAAATCTGGTCAATACCTTACCTTCATTATCCAAAGGGAAATGGTTAGTACTGACTAACCTGTTTCCAGCTGGCGAAGAGGTTGAAATGGTAAATGTGTCAGATAAGATGAGAAAATAATAATTTGTTAGCTTGAGGTACTTTATAAAGTCTATCTGCCTTTTGGGGAACTGAAGGCTGAGAATCTGGGTTATTACAGGCACCATTTAACATATCCTCAAAGGTTGTCAAAACAGGAGGGTTGGGTGCATACCTCTCAACTGTACCAAATTCCTCGGAATTTACTGGTTTTGAGGGTAAAATAATGGAGTGCCATGAATTCCCGAGCGGCCCCTTTAATTCCTGATTTTTTTCAATTTTTTTTATCTACAATAATACAACTTTAAATTTATGCCTAATGTTACCACACATCGCCAAGGTACAGGGGCTTTATGAGCCAGTGCCCGACTCCCTGCCTGACTCTCAGAGATGCAGGAGAAATTAAAAAAAAAAATTCAGTTGTTAACAGCCGCCGACTTGCGGGCAGCTTGTGAGGACTGGGGAAGCCTCATTTTTTACACCAGCTGTGGATCAGTTGTGAAGAAAAAAAAAGCTGAATGGGAAAAGAGAGCATCAAGAAAAGTTAACTTGTAAAGAGTTGCAAGCTGAGGACAATCTACTGGACAGGTGCACTGCCACTGCACCATCTTGTAGCTGAAGCCCTAGGTAAACTTTGCACACACTGGCAGAAATACTACTGCTTGCATCCATCCTTTTTGTTCTTTGGTGAATAGATGTGCTCTAAAATCCTGAACAGGGCATTTTTTTTTTTTTTACTCCATAAATTTTCAGTAGATGCTGTGTTGCTGAGACTTGCTACAAATATGGTGTGATCACACAAACAGTGTCAGGCTCATGGATTCATGTAATGGATTACAGGTCTGGGTAGCAGGGAAGGATGCACAGGGAGATATAAGAGGAAATGCGGCTGGTGGAATAAACATCAAGAGGGAATGCAAGAATACAAGGGAAGCTGGCAAATTTGTCTCCTTCTTCTGCCAAGGCAATATAATGCAACATAATATTCACACACACACACACACACACACACACACACACACACACACACACACACACACACACTTGAATCCTTCATTTACAAAAGTTCCAGTATGTGAATGCCCTGTTAGTACAATGGATGGTCGTGGCCAAAGTCATGCCCTTCCACAACACTATTACAAGACAGACCCCGCTGTAAAACATCATGCTGTAAAACATCAGACAAATAAGTAACACATTCAACAAATGAAATACCGTGTTTTAACATCTTTAGGTCACTACAGTTACAAAACCTTATAAATCAATTTCTTACATGCAGAGAAGGGTTTTATTTTTTTGTTCTTCTGTTCTCCAGTGTAATGTATGACTGTAAGCAAACACACACACAAAACACCCAGATCTCTTTTGAAAAGAAGTGGCTGCTGCTTGGCAGATCCTGGTCAGAAAAGTACAATATTTAAAGACAGCCAGCAGATTACCATTAAACAAGTATGAAATAATAGAACATTGCCTTTGATAACAAAATCTGAATAAAACTCGATACTAAACACAAAACAGAATAAGTCTGCTTTCACAATACATTTATTAATCAACCGCATTTACCATACCGTACTCTGTTATCCTCATTTGTGTCAATCTCCTTACCACGCCTTATCAATATTTTTGGCAGCTACTATTCTGCTGCATTTGTTTCAGTTTTTCACCACTGAAGGCAGGGTTGTGAAGAACAAATTATCGACTTACCTACTGAAGCAGGATTGCCTAGGTAAGCTCCATTTATAGCAGAAGATATGCAAACCGGTAAAATGTGCCCAAAAGTGATCCCCATGCCCCTGTCCCTTGTATTTAGCAAGGATGTGTGCTACTGAATCCCGTCAGTAGTTTTGCTTGTGTGTGTGTGTGTGTGTGTGTGTGTGGGGCATGGTAAAAGTTGTACTGCCTAAAGGCTAGCCTAGTCTAAACACGTGTTTATTACAAGGGTATTTTCTAGTTAGTGCTGTGATCCTTGGTGACGGAAAGATCTCTGAAGTATGTTTTAACTGTATCTTTGATCCTGCCTGCTGGCTTCAGGGATCAAAGTGCCAGTCTGTATCTTAAAAATAAAATAAGGTAATGGACAGTCTAATGATACTGGAAACAGTGTCAAAGAGGAGGAGACGTGCCTGTTACCCCCATCCTTGTGTGCTTTTTTTAACACTTTTCTTGGAACGTATGAAGTTTGTGTGGGAAGCCATGGACATGCCTCTCAGTCTCTCAGAGCAAGAAATCTGGACAAAGCCAAAAATAATGGTGGGGCAAAAGTCTAAAGATAGGGACAGATTTTAAATACTGCTTCTGTAACTCAGATAGTTGTTAGAACAACAGGTTTTGCTTTATTATGCATTTTCTGAGGGATAATAAGTCTTAAATTCCAATGTCTGCCATTTATTTATTATTTAATGAGTTTAATTTTTATGTTAATTAAACTGGAGTGAGCAGGGTTACATGATTATGTATGCAAATATTATGTTAATCAACTTCCCGGTTTTTGGCCAATGGTACCTATTTTCATGGGCCTTTGTCCAGATTTTTGATGTTTCCAGGTTGAGGGGTATGATTGGGTGCAGTATGTGGCACATTCACTTACAACATAAGATAGTAGCTCCTCAGTTCAGGAGGAACACCCACCAGTTCCCCTAAAGATGCCTCATTCATCCTGAAACAGTTTCTAAAAAAAAATAATAATCCACGGGTAATTCCTCAAAAAACACAATTTTGGGCTTGGGAATCTCCAGGAGAAAGAAACCTATGTCTATCAATGTCACAGTCCTCTGACAAACTTTTCTCAGGAATTTCTTTATTGAGATTATACTCTGATAAGGACTTCTGAGATCCAGGATTAACAGCCTGCAATAACCTCCTGGCTAAGGTAAGAAATCATTTTACCAACAGACACCATGTCTTCAGATGAGCAATGTCTACCCTTCCAAGTTTTTTCTTTTCAGGGACTCCCTGAAATATGATCAAACAAGAGCATAACACTCCACACCTAGCAAGAGGTCTCGTTCCCCAGCAACCCCAAGAAAAACTCCTGGAGTGTCTCCCAGACCAAAAGAAGATGGTTCATCCATGCCTAGATCAGACAATGGAACAGCTACAGATGACATGGCTGACTCATGGTCAACAGTAGCTGAAAGAGCTACACCAAAGGAACCCAGAGTTACGACTGAGTGGTCTGAGAAGCAATAATCGGTCCTGAGAGTCGCACACTAGCACCTGAGGAACTGTCTCAGCTTGCAGTGGCAAGGTCTGTAATGTGCCAATGTATTTTTTTTTTTTTAGGTATGGTGGGAGAAGAGACAGCAGGACCACTGCAAGTATCCATGCTGTAGCTGAGGATGAAGCCAGTAAGCTCTGGTGGAACAAGTCAGTTGGAGTTAGTTGTCAGACAAGTGTTCAAAAGTAGCGCACACACAGACACACACACACCTTCACATAATCCCTTTCCAAAGTAAACCATAAATAGTACATAAAAACCTGTCAGAACTCACAGTCCCTTTGCTGAAGTGCTGTGACAGAAACAAATGAAGGCAAGTTGTCACAAAGTGCACACAAACACTGAAATTCTAATATGCCGCCTGCCCCAAAAAATCTCACAATCATTAAAACTTCCCTACACAAATGAAAGTTCACAAAAGCAGTACACATTTACCACAAAATTAGTGCGCAATACTTAGATAAATAAATAATAATAATAAGCCCCAAACTAAAAACATCTTTCCTTGACAGAATGCTTCAGATACTGAAAAAATACCATTTTTAAAAGGAAAATACAGCTTTTAGTCAGTAAATAAAATAAATATTTTCTTAAAAGGAAAATTAATTTCTTAATGGAAGGGTTCCCCTATGAAGAGTTGTATGTTAGAAGTGAAGCTTGAAGTTGACTGCCGTTTCTCTGAAGCCTCATCTCGAGGTGACAAGAAAAGTACCTGAATTGTCTACACTCAGACAGCTGACTTTCCCTCAATGGGGCTTGCCAATCAGAAGTCACAGTGTAGGTGTGGGAGGGAGTCAGAGATTTGTAAAGCTAACTGGTTGTTGTATCCTTGGCAGGATACAACCATATGGCTAAAGGCTACTGCATCACTGAGAAGAGCAAACATCAAATGTTACAGAGTTCTAACAATTATTCCTAGAGAGATTTGTCTCCCCATCCTTTCCAGTTTCTGCTTCATTTGGTCCAAGACAAATTCCTAGAATTTGACCATATGGAACTAGCAATTTAAATATCTCATGGCCAAGGAAGCCAATGGGTACATTTCTTTTTTGCCAAATCTGTCAAGGGCCCTACCCTCTCTGTCTATTGGCAGGGGGTCCTACAGGTGCTGACTTTGGGTCCTAAGGAGACCTCTGCAGAATCCACCTCATGACGATCTTGAAAAATGTGCTTATGGGAGTCCAGCACCCAGTAAAAACTGTCAGATTTCCTGGAGGCAGTAGGCTGGGAGTCAGAAAGCAGGAAGTATTCTGGATGACATCATCCACACCCTCTAGAACTGAAGGAATAGCCTGAAGTTTGTGCTTAGAAGTCTAAAAACATTCTCTAACTCCTTCTTACATTGTTAAAGACTTCCCTCATTTTGCCAAGAGTCTCCCCAAAAATAAAGTCCTCAGGTGCTGATACTGAGGCAAGGTTTCCATCTAATGAAATATGACCCTTAGGAAATATGATCTACATAAGCCAATGCATCTTCATCTGAGTCATAGAAATTAGAAGACTTCTAGGGACAAAGGTTCCTTTTCCACTGGACAGGAAATACATCTGGGGTAGGGGTCCTTCTAGGACACAACTGTCTGAGTTCACAAAATCCATGAGATCCTATGCTAACATGACCAGGTTCTGCAAGTAGGCCTGAAAGAGGTGAGACCCAAAGGCCTAAGCTGGAGCAATTTACATGGAGCCTTCTTATGTTTTTGTCTTGGGTTTGGTCTTGCATAAGGCATCTGTTTTTTCAGTAGCCATGACCAGAGTCCAGTATGCTGGGGATTCCTGTCTGGTACCGGGGATTCCTCTCTCCCCTCTCCTTCTGAAGACCTGGTATGGGAGACAGAAGCCAGATCCTGCAAAACAACTCTGGACCCACCCAACAAACTAAGTCCTTTGGCTTGAGTGGACATCAAAGGGGATGGACAGAGTGCTAGACTCCAGATGGATTTCACCTGAAGACTTGAACACATACACTGTCATGTGTGTGTGTGTGTGTGTGGGGGGGGGGGGTATTGAGAACATTTTTTCCCCTCTTTGACAATTATGAGCATGGGTAAACTGACACTGGTGGACTGTCATCCAGCATCCTAACAGTCTTTGGATGGTTCTCTTTTTTGCAAGGAAGGACTAACTTAACATGACAAGCAGAAGTAATACTACGCAGGAACGTTGGGGCTATGTGACTGGAGATAGTGAAGGTAATCTGCTAGCCTAAATGGAGCTTCTATATCACATCATCAAATATGTGAATATCAAATGCTCACATGAGCGAATATTCACATACTCAAAAACAGTACTGTGGGGGGCTATGCCCCCCCACACCCCCTGCTAAATACAGTTCAATGGAAGAGTATTTGCCCCCTTCCTGATTTCTTATTTTTCTGCATGTTTGTCGCACTTAAATGTTTCAGATAATCAAACAAATTTAAATATTAGACAAACATAACCCAAGTAAACACAAAATGCAGTTTTTAAGTGATGATTTTATGTACTAAGGAAAAAAAATATCCAAACCAACATGGTCCTATGTGAAAAAGTAATTGCTCCTAAACCTAATAACTGGATGTGCCACCCTTATCAGCAACAACTGCAATCAAGCATTTGCGATAACTGGCAATAAGTCTTTCACATCACTGTTGAGGAATTTTGGCCCACTTTTCTTTTCAGAATTGTTGGGTCATGTCAAAGCATCTCAATTGGATTCAAGTCTGGACTTTGACTAGGCCACTCCAAAACCTTCATTTTGTTTTGTTTTTTTAAGCCATTCAGAGCTGGACTTGCTTGTGTGTTTTGGATCATTGTCCTGCTGCAGAACCCAAGTGCACTTAAGCTTGAGGTCACGAACTGATGGCCGGACATTCTTCTTGAGGATTTTTTGGTAGAGAGCAGAATTCATGGTTCCATGAAGCACAGCAGGTTGTCCAGGTCCAGAAGCAGCAAAGCAGCCCCAGACCACCACACTACCACCACCATGTTTGACCGTTGGCATGATGTTCTTTTTCTGAAATGCTGTTGTTACTTTTATGCCAGATGTAACGGGATGGACACCTCACAAAAAGTTAAACTTTTGTTTCATCAGTCCACAGAATATTTTCCCAAATGACCTGGGGATTATCAATATGTTTTTTGGCAAAAGTAAGACAAGCCTTTATGTTCTTTTTGGTCAGCAGTGGTTTTCGCCTTGGAACTTTGCCATGCATGCCATTTTTGCCCAGTCTCTTTCTTATGGTTGAGTCATGAACACTGACCTTAACTGAGGCAAGTGAGGCCTAAAATTCTCTAGATGTTGTTCTGGATTCTTTTGTGACCTCTTGGATGAGTTGTCGCTGCACTCTTGGGGTAATTTTTGTAGGCCGGCCACTCCTGGGAAGGTTCACCACTGTTCCATATTTTCTCTATTTGTGGATAATGGCTCTCACCATGGTTTGCTAGAGTCACAAAGATTTAGAAGTGGCTCTGTAACCTTTTCCAGACTGACATATGTCAATTACTTTGTTTCTCATCTGTTCCAGAATTTCTTTAGATAGCGGCATGATTTCTTTATTTTTGGGATCTTTTGTCCTACCTCACTTTGTCTGACAGGTTCTATGTAAGTGATCTCTTGATTCAACAGTTCTGGCAGTAATCAGGCCTGGGTGTGGATAGTGAAATTGAACGCAGCTGTCCCAAAAATGTGATTAACACAGTTACTTCATGATTTGACAAGGGGGGCAATTACTTTTTTCATAGGACCATGTAGGTTTGGATATTTTTTTTTCCTTAATAAATAAAATCACCACTTAGAATCTGCATTTTGTGTTTACTTGGGTTATCTTTGTCTAATATTTAAATTTGTTTGATGATCTGAAATATTTAAGTGTGACAAACACGCAAAAAAATAAGAAATCAGGAAGGGGGCAAATACTTTTTCATTGCACTGTATATATTCCAACTCCAAGACTGCACTACAGTGAGGAAAGGGCAAAAATCCCAATCTTCACTGTACTGCAAAAAAAATTCATAAACTTCATACGTGAATATTAGCTCATGTAAGTGATCGATATTCACATATTCGATAAAGTGATATAAACCCTAATTGGAGCATTGTGCCTGTTAAATCCTTAGATCTGACAACATACCTCTCAACTGTACAGATTTTTGCCTCATATTTTTGCTCAGTTTTTCATAAAATTATGGTTTTCTGGTAAATTACTGGCAAACCATTAAAGATTGAAGTTAAAAAAATAATGACAGACATTTGAGCTTCAGACATCATACCATTCAAAAAACTCATGTTAATGTAAAACCTGTTATTCTATCAACTTTCTAAATCTGTAAGAGCAACAGCTAAATTGTCCCTATTTTGGGCTTTTGTTCCACTTTTATTTATGGCTTTGTCCAGATTTCTTGCTCTAAGAGGGTATGTCTGATATAGCCCGATTACACAGCAAAGGCACTTATCTGACTTTTAATAAAGCCTTTTTTGAGAAAGCCAATAAAGAGCTTTTGAGTCTTACTTGAAGAAAAATAAGACTGGACTTTTATTGGCGAAACTATGCGTGAAGATTTAAGCACAAGCTATAATTCAACAGATGAGTTCCTTCAGTGTTGCTACTTTAAGTCCCTAAGTGAGTTTTTCTGCTACTTTAAGCAGGCTTAGGGTGGGAAAACAGACATCTGCAGCAAGGAGAATTTTCCTAAATAGCCTTCAAATTTACAGCATGTGGAGAGAAATTTGGCTTTGTCAATTTATCTTTAAGTTTCCAAAGACTGATGACATCAATGGATTAAAAGATGTGCTGGGAAAGTGCTGCTGCCACATTATCTGGTGAAACAGCCTCTAATTAACTGAACCCCCCCCCCCCACAGAAAACCCATATTGAAAAGCAGACTTTTGCCATGTAAGAAAGTGGTTAGCTAATGATGAATGACTCTCGAGGACTTTTGATAATATGTTAAATGCAATGTATCAAACGTTATTGGGAACAGCCTGGCTCTGTAGCAAAGAGGGACTGAGCCCCGAATGTAACCCAACCTGGGTTCAGTTAGGGGTCCCAGCACTGGAGGACCCACACAAGCAGTGTGAGGAGTAAAAGAGTGTAGTCCATTTTCATCTCCAGGAGGGAAAAGAGGAACACTGTACAAGTGCAACTATTCCTACTGGAGAACAAATAAACCACATCCAATACTTTGGAGGGAAGTGGGATGCTTGGAGGGAGCACTCTTTGAAGAAAGGGGATGCTCTTAGCAGTCAGCCTACTGCACATCCCTATTCCCACACCAACACTGAGTGCACACTGGGATGTTAGGTCTGCATATTTAAAAAAAAAAAAAAAAAAAAATTCCCGATGGCTAAATTATAGTCCTCCCTGGTCGACCCTCACCTTGGTGACATGGAACAAATGGGCTACATAGCTGAGAATAGGCTGAAGAGTGAAAAGCAGTGAGGGTAAAGCGAGTTTAAAAAATGAAATTTACTGGGGAAAGAACAACTACTTCCTTTGTGTAATGGTATTATGTGACCTTTCTGGACAGAAGGAACAATACCATCGTATATAATTTTATGAATTAGAACAGTTACAGAAAGTCATCTCTTAGCAAGTTTTAGTGCAAGATGATCTAAACTAACAGAATAGTGTTATTTCCTTCTTATTTAATTTTAAATTCAAGAGTTTCAAATAGGTTTACCTTTTCAGTGTGAACTGTCGTGAAGATTTCTCATGAAATTTGGCAACGAGGGAATACAGTCTGTATGCAGGTAATGGGAGTCTCAAAGTAGTCTCATTCATACCATCTTGCTCGCTTGCTTTGCTACATTATCAATTACATTTTGGCATAGGTCATACATGTTTTTATGTCCCTTTTTTTCATAAGTTCATAGGTACATACTAGGCTATCAGTCTGCAGATTATTATCAGCTTAGTCAATAAACAGATGTCAGAATCTGTATCTTGTATCTGTGATTTAAAGATCTTAACCATTATGTCAACTTCTTTCCACACATTTAAATACTTAAATATTTTGTTGTTAAACAACTGTATTTGTCTAATTCTGCTAATAATGCAAATGGACTGATGCACAATCAGCTGCCAGTTGTTTCTTCAAGTTATATTCCACAATCCCGAACATGCATATAGAATGCTGGCACATGTGTGTGCTCTCTGCTTAGTTATCTGTGGAAGTGATATACTGTGGCATTGGAGTGCAGCAATACAAGCTGCCTCTGGACTTTCAAATGTTGTCTAATGGAATGTGGGCAGAACATAAACAAATTTGACTAAAAGATGCAAAAGACTTGTATCCTTTATTTTCCAGTTTGACATAAACTTAGTAATGTGTGCCCAGTTACATACACACAAATAAAATATTTCAAGCACAGGCATTAATGATTTTCTAGTCTGCCAATACACCAAAACAGTTGTTCCCATAACACTGCAATCAACAGTGAATGTTATGTGAAAGGTGCAGGTTTTAAGGTTACATGAAAAAGCAGGCTGCTATAGAAGAGGGGATGAGATAAGGGAATAAGGTATATGTAGACGTGTAATGGGAATACCTGAGCTTTGAAAATGGTGGAAATGAGAGGACTGGTAAGTAGTACACTCACATGATACTTGGTATCATGTGTGTGTGTGTGTGGGGGGGGGACCTTTAGCTTTAAAAAAGCTTGTAGGTGTTTAGGTTTTTCACACAGGGAGTTAGGAGAAATGAATGTAGGATAAACAAAGGGATGATTAAGAAAACAGTGCTGACATAAGAAAATTACGTAAAGAGGGTTTAGAGGTTTGGGAAGAAGTGCAGACACTACTGTACAATAAGGAAGCCTCCCAAGAAACAGGTTAGTGCTTGTCCAAAATAGTGGAGGAAGTATCTAAAGATTAGGGGATTGGTTATGTCGAGATAAGAAATGAGTGGTTAATTTACATGTGAGGTATGGCTGGAAAGTATGGTCAAGCTACAGAAGAGAAGGCATCCCAAAGAAGGCATTAAAAGACAACATGGTAGTGAGTATACAAAGAGATGGACACAACAGGTGGAGATTAATAAAATTGTAAACGGAGTCTCAACTGGACATTTGTGGAGTGGGGTCCTGAGGCAGTCTCTAAAGAAACAGAGAGATGCAACCTCATTACTGGGTAGTAAAATAGGGACTCTAGTCTAGTGCCTATGATATAGTTCATTGGAAGGTAAAGTTATTGCACTCAGTTGACAAAAGGGGGCTAAAATATCAAATAATGTTAGGTTGTAATGTTAATGAAGGTAAAAAGGCCTGTTGTGCACTGGGAAAATTGGGAGTTGTTAGTAATTTGCCAAGTGTAATGGGTTCATAGGTAGGTACTAGGCTAACGGCCCAAGGGCCTACGTAAGCCTAGCCAACAAGGTTCACTAGCTTACGCCACCCAAGAAAGTTATTTTCCTGTGCCAATGTCGAGCAAA
Source organism: Protopterus annectens (assembly GCF_019279795.1). Taxonomy (NCBI): domain Eukaryota; kingdom Metazoa; phylum Chordata; order Ceratodontiformes; family Protopteridae; genus Protopterus; species Protopterus annectens. The sequence goes on from NC_056731.1 coordinate 1,345,108,484, forward strand.
GACACAGAAGTGATCCCCAGGGTGTATTTCCTATTTCCCATCCACTCATCAAGAATTTTTCTTGAAGAGTGCTAACGAGGAACTTTGCTTGACATAGATGGGTAGCCTGTTCCAGAGTATGGGAAGTCTCTGTGACAGGAATCTATCCCTCCAGCATGTCCTGTTTATTGTGGTGACAAGGTTTAGGTCCCTAGAGTGTGTAGCTCGGAGGGATTGGGATTTATTCAGGTGCAGCATGTCCAACAGCTCTGGGTTTGACCTAGCTTTATATGCTATATGCTACGGAGTAAAGCTGGAGTTTTTTGAGGTGGTCAGTGTAGGGCATTTGTTTGAGGCCAGTAATCCTCTTTGTGAGGTACTTCTGTGTCCTTTCCAGCTGCTGCACATGTCTTGTGAGGTACATTCCAAAAGGGGCATTGTATTCTATAATGGGTCTAATGTGTGCCGAGTAGAGGGGAACAATGACCTCTTTTTTCCTGGATGAGAACCCTTTTATGATGAGGTGTGCCACGTAGAAGGACTTCCTGACTACTGTGATGATGTGACTATCAAAGGAGAGACTACTGTCTACTTAGGTCCCAAGGTCTCTTATCACGCATTCGGTGTTAAGTAGATTGCTGCCTATGTGGTAGTTCATGGATACAGAGTTTTTACCAAAGGGGATGACACTGCACTTTTTGGCACTGAGCTTGAGGTCATGGCTCTGACACCAGGCATCTGTCTCAGCGAGGCCCTTTCTGTAGGATGTCCACATCATTTGGGGACTTAACTATGGCTCCTAGTTTGCAGTCATATGCGAACTTCGTTAGCCAGAGGCCTTCTGTGTTAGCATGTACTTCAGAGAAGTAGATACCAAACAGGAGAGGTCCCAGGATGGAACCCTGTGGTACTCCACTTGTCACTGCTTTGAGGTCAGATTTGGAGTCTGCAACTTTTACAGTGTGAGTTCTGTCAGTGAGCCAGTTGGCAACCCATCTTGTGACGTAGGGATTTATACCTAGTTTAGTGAGTTTAGCTATAATTCCAGAATGGTGTCGAAAGCCTTGGCGAGGTCAAGATAGGCTGTGTGAACCACCTTACCCTCATCTACTGCATTGGTAACTGCCTCAAAGAAGTCGATCAGGTTCAGGAGGCATGATCTGCCTTTCACAAACCCGAACTAGGTGGGATCCTGAGTTTGGAGGTTACCAATGTCTTTGTTTAGGAGTTCCATGATGATACGTTCCATGGCCTTGGTTCATCAGGCTAATAGGTCGATAGTTCCCAGGATCAGTGGTGGCTCCCCCTTTGTGGAGTGGGATAACTGTTGCTGTGCGCCTTTCAGTGGGTGCACAGCCTGAGGTGAGGCTATGATTGAACATGGTACTTGGGTAGGGTGCCAGTTCATTCTGTAGTTCGTGTAGAACGCAGCCTGGGATGTTGTCAGGTCCCATGGATGCTGTGTTCTTGGCTTTGGAGAGTGTGGTTTTTACCTGTGCAGTCGTGATTACAGGAACTTTACATTCTTCTGGTAGAGAGATGGGCCCTTTAGGGGCTGAAAGTGGAGTAAAGTTAGCACTGAACCTATCTGCCAGGATGTTGGCAATATCAGTTGGTTCTGTAATTTTCTTGCCTTTGTGCTGTAACTCAGAGCAGATCTGGGTGTGTTGCCAGAGAAAATCGGAAACTAATGTAGGTAAAGGGGATTGTGCTATGTAGCTGTGGAGAAATGAGAAGGAAGGGATCAATGAAAGATGGCGGAGCAGGACTACACAAAGAATCAAAAAAGTAAATGAGGCAGGAAGAAAACCAGAGGCAGAGAGAAGGTTTTAAGAAGGCTGGAATGATGGAGGGCTTAAACTAAGAATGTTAGGGGGTTCACTAATGCTGTGAAAAGGGAGACAGTAGTAATTTTTTTTTGCAAAAAGAGTAGGTTGAGATTGTCATGCTTCAAGAAACATTTCTGGATAGGGAGCAGAACAGCAACGTAAGTTAGCAAGAAAGGGTTAACATTTTCTGGACCTGTGGGGAGTTGCAAAACTTTAGGCAGGGCATGAAGGAGATGTTTGGACAAATAAAAGGACAGGAAGGCATTCTAACAGAGTAACAGTACCTTTTAGGAGTGGAGGGTAGAGGAAATCTGGTCCAAGACTGAAATAGTACAGCTGTGTAAGAACTTACCACAACAGCAGATGTCCTACATATCACTGTTGCAGTATCCCAGACTGCTGAGATATCTCATCATCTAATCTGGAAGCCCAGATGGGGTACCAAAGACAAAAGCTTCCACGGAGCCTTATGTCTGATAGATGACCTAAGCCCAGGGGCATAAGGTTACATGAGTGGACATACGACCGTAAAACCTCAGACTGTCTCCAAGCCAGGTCACCTGTAGACACCTGGGGAAACTAGAATAATAGGCCAGCTAAGAGGGTAGAAAGCAGAAAATGGATCCCCTTGGTCCCAGAATGAGGTAACCAAATCTAGAGAAAGGGGGTGGCAGGACGGGAAGAAATATGGCAACAGTGATTGGAAGGACCTCCACTGCTATGGTAAGTTCTTACAAAACTGTACTATGCCCTTTCTTAGATCACTATTGCAATATTTCAACCTGCTGGTCGATTCACAAAGTTCAAGTGGTGTAAAGGGTGAAAGGATGAGACACAGAAGAGCTGGCAAGCAGTCCACAGTGAAGAGACCTTGCAAAGGCAGCTATGAATTTGGAAAAATAATCCATTCTGTAATGCTGAATACAAAGAGAAACAAGCATCTGTGTGTCTAGGATAACCCTGGAGTCTACCCCCTTGTAAAAAAGTTCTTGAAGAAACCATTGTTCTTGTAGAATGTGCATTTGTTAGTGAAGGCAAAGACTTGCTACTGTGAGTGTAACAAAAGAAGATGGATTTAGAAATCCAGTTAGCAACAGTTTGCTTTGAAACAGGGCTACCGAGCTTGGATTCTTGGAAGGAGGCAAACAACTGATCTGTCTTGCAGATAAACTGTCTTATTTAGGTAGAGTTGGAGCTGTATGTACATGCAGTGATTGCAGGGTTCTCTTCCCCCCTAGTTTGTGGGTTAGAAAAGAAGGCAAGGAGATTGACAGCTTGGTTGAGGGATTACCATTCTAGGCATAAGAGAGAGACTGACCCTCAGACACTATGTCCTTATGGAAAAAGGAATGGTGGGGATGCCATCAGAGCCTGTAGCTCTGACTCATCTAGATGAAGTAAGAATAGGAGCATGGTTTTCAAAGCACAGAATTTGAGAGAACAGAAGTCACTGGCTCAAAGGGAGGAACAGTAAGTTTTTCCAGAATAAAGTTAAGGTCCCAGGGGAGAGGAATAGATGTCCTTAGATTCACTGCTGCAGTATTCTTAACAGACGGGATTCCCTACCGGGGAAGCCTGAACATCTGGCCAGGCCATCAAAGATTACTTGTTGCTTTTAAAAAGAATGTTGAATGTCACCCAAACACTCTTTACATAGGACATAAAGGTGACATTCAAGCCTACCATAATCGAAACTTCTTTGCTGCAAGTCTGAACATATCTTTTTACCATTGGTCTGTTTACCTGCATCTGTTTTCTGCCAGTTGAAAGCATTTTCATTCTCCAGTGAGTAACTACACTCGTTTGCTGATTTTTTTTGTAGTTGCAGATAAGTGCCCCATTGGGGTTGTTTTTTTCTTACTTTTTTGTACTCCTTGGGGTTAATGTCATCCAGGAAGGGTAAATGCCAGTGTGGAAGACAGATTCCCCACAAAGACCAAAACAATAAGCATCTTTTTTGTCTAGGAGCTTCTCATGATCATACGTCTTGTTCTATTCGTCAGGCGTTCATTACAAAAACCCTTCACTGTTGACATTCCATGTACCTTGAGAACCAGCATCTTAAACTTCTCACTAAAGATACAATGGAAGGAATCTCCCACCCTGAGGGCCAGCTGTTAGGGAAGAGGAAGGTCAAAAAGGTACAACTGGAATCTTCCGCTGTCCAGCCTCTGCCAGGTGTTTCTCCCGAGGTCATTACAAACCCGGAGGCTCACCCAGCTGTGTTGTCGTATTCTCTGCAGCGACCGTGTCAGAGGCTGGTGAGGGTCCAGCTGGCAGCATGTCCAAATAAGCTTTGCAGGCCTCCATCTCAGATGTTCAGGAGGAACCATGGCTGCTTTTTTTCTGAGGGGGGCTAAGGGAGTTCCTCAGTTTTTGATTGGGGAAGAAGTTCCTGTTATGGTTCTCAACTGCTGTTGTGGGTCTGATCCTTCTCAGCTTTCTGGCGGGGATGTTCCCTTAAAGAAGAAAAAAAAATTAAACGTGTTTCTTCTCCCACTAGGGATCCAAAAAGTGAGTGGCAGGCCTTCAGTCAGGGACTATTTGCTGACTTAATGTCCTTAAAACCTCCTCATTGGGTTTCGGTTCCTGCTCTTCCTTGGTCCTCTACACCCATTAGAAGGTCTACAGAACAGGATTCCTCTGAGGATGAGCTGGATTCAGATAATGCATCCCTGACTTACTCTACTGAAATTCCTCCTCCTTTAGAATATGGGTCAGAGGAAGAGGAATCTATTAGTCCAGATGTTCCTTTTGATGAAATTTCTTTGAGGACACATTCTCTAGGATGCTGGATTTTTGTAGTGGGACTGTACTCAGGTCTCTGATACCCAAAAGAGGTACTATGAGTTGCTGCAGTTGGACTCCCCTAAACCTGCGGCTGTTCCTCCTGTTCTGGCTGCTTTGCTGGATGATTTTTCCAATGCCTCTCATGCACCGGATTCTCGGCCCCCTGCTCCCAAGAAACCTGACAGGTTTTATAGGGTGCCTGAGGATTGTTCTTTCCTATATAAATGTCCTGCTGCTGATCCCTCTCTGTCATGTCTGTAGCCTCTGATAAGTAGGTTCAATTGCTTCCTTCACCCAAGTTATTCCCTTCTGACAAGAATAGCAAAAACCATGGAAATGTTGGGTAAGAAGGTTTGCACCTCTGCTACCATAATTTAGGGCTACTAATTATCAGACCCATATGCCTAGGTATGTGTTGGCTCTTCTTTCTCAGGCCTGTCAACTTGTTTCTAATTTTCCAGACTCTGAGGGTAAGATTACTTTTCTTTCCTTGGTAGGGACTTCCTCGCAAGTCATTTGTCATTCTATTAAATATTGTTATGATGCAGCAGATGCCTCTTCTAGGGCTGCTGTTTTTGGTTCAGTGATGAGGAGGTATTCTTGGCTTAGGCTTCAACCTCTACCTGATGATATTAAAGCTAAGCGGATGGATATTCCACTGGATTATAAACGTTTGTTTGGGGAAGCTGCTGTTGGTTTGTTCAAGTCACTTCAGGATAAGGGTAAGAAGACCTTACAGGCGCTTAAACATGTTTGCTCTCCTGTGCATAAATTTCAAAGAAACGATCCTGCTAAACCTGCCTTTGTTTGTAGGCAATCCCACCCTTCTACTAAACGTTGGAAGGGTGGCAAATGGGCTCCTCCTGCTAACACTTCTTATTTTTCAGGGATTCCGAGGTTTTCCTTTCTGGACAAACCAGGTGCTCTACGACTCTCTCTCTCTCTTCCCAGCCACATTTCTCTTTCTGTTTGCCTTCAGATCACTCAGGATTCTTGGCTTCTGTCGCTTATTTGTCAGGGGTACTTCATGGTGTAGAAATCCCATCCCCCTTTTATGGGCATTCCTCAGCCTCCTTGGGAACAACTTCACATTTTCCCCAAATGTTATTCAAAATCTCTTGACTTGGGGTACTATTCAAGAGGTGCCTGTGCCCCAAAGAGTGGAATGGTTCTACTTCAGACTGTTTCTACTGCCCAGAAAAGAGAGACCTATTCTAGACCTCTCTCATCTAAACATTTTTCTAAAACTGCCTTCCTTTCAGATGTTGTCCCTTCAGATTATGTTTCTTCTCTTGCTCCCTTCAGGCCTATATGGTATTTCTGGCTCCCAAGGATACTTAACTCCATATTCCAATCCATCCACATTTCAGAAAGTTTTTGCATTTATCTGTTGCTTCCTGGCATTTTCAATTCTCTGCTTTGCCCTTTGGTCTTTCTACTGCCCCATGGGTGTTCACCAAATGCCTTGCTCCTGTGACTGCTTTTTGCAATCTTCGAGGGATCCAAATTTTTCCTTACTTAGACAACCTGTTGATTCAGGTGTCCTCTTCCACAGGCCCTTTTGCAAAATCTTTACTTTGCCATTTCTCTTTTTCAAAACCTGGGGTTCACTATAAATTTCAAAAAGGCTTCTCAGATTCCTTCTCAGGATCATGTTTTTTCTGGGTTGCAGGATTCAGACAGTGCCGATGCTTGCATTCCTGCCCCCCCCCCCCAAAGGCCTTAACTCTCATTTCTTTCTTTCAAACTCTTCTTTCTCCGGGTTCCATTACCATCAGGGAGTTTTTCTGTGGGCTCTGGGTTTCATGGCATCTGCCATTCCAATGCTCCCTCTACCCAAACTTCACATGAGAAAGTTTTAGTGGTTTCTGAAGTCAGTGTGGCTCCAACATGCACATCCTCTAGACTTTGTAGTTCCTCTTCTTTATATCAGACAGGAACTTCCTTGGTGAATTCAGCAGCTGTCTCTGAATCCAGCAATCCCTTTTCATTCCCTTCTTCCCTCTCGAACGGTTCACAGATGCTTCAGACATGGGATGTGGGGGCATTTTATTCCCTAAAATTACAGGGGGTGTGGTTGCCTCGTCAGCAGGAGCAGCATATCAATGTCAAGGAGATGAGAGCTCTTCTGTTGGCTCTTAAGGCCTTTCATCCTCTTCTGTCCAGAGCCTCTGAAGGTGTTCACTGGCAATACCACAGTGATGTGGTACATCAACAAACAGGGAGAAACAAGACCTTATCTTCTCTGCCTGTTGGCACTTCTGGTATGGAATCTTGCTGGCAAGTATCAAGTGACTCTTCAGGTGGTTTATATCCCTTCCAGTCAGAACACTGTGGCAGACATTCTGAGCAGGTCCTTAACTCAGTCCCATGAATGGATGCTTCACAGGGATGTGTTTCTGGGCATTATCCACCAGTGGGGTACTCCTCAAGTGGATCTTTTTGCCTCCCCTTTGAACAGACAACTTCCTCTGTTTTCTGCCAGTGTCTTAGGTCCTCTGGTGTGGAAGGTGGACATCCTCTCCTTTTCTTAAAAGGGGGTGTTTCCTTATGCACTCCCTCCCCTTCCTTTCATTCTGAAACTCCTGTTCAAGATTCAACAGAATACTCCCATAATCTTGCTGGTAACTCCCTACTGGCTGTGACAGCACTGGTTCCCTCTACTTCTGTATCTATCCAGGGGTAATCACAAGTTACCTCACAGGGTGGATCTAATCAAACAAGACAAGGGATCTCTCATCCATCCCCACCTGTCCATGCTTCAGTTGACACTGTGGATGATAGGATTTTGATTCCTCACAGACACCTTTTTTCTGAGATGTACTGCAAGTCCTGCAGGAAGCCAGGAAATCTACTACTAGGAAATCCTACTTATCCAGATGGAAAAGGTGTTCTATTTGGTGCCTCTCTCATAACCTGGACCCACTTACTGCAGATGTTCCTTTGGTTCTCTCTTATTTGTGTGAGTTGCTCAATGCTGGTTTGGCCTATACTTCTATTAAGGCCCACTTATCAACTATCTCTGCTTGTCTGCCTTTTTCTCCTCCTTTAGCTTCTATATTTGAAGTTAAACAATTTCTTAAAACCATCCTTAATATTAGACCTCCCAGGAAGCTTGTTCCTCCTCCCTGGGATCTTAATTTTGTTTTGGAGAAATTGATTCAGGCTCCTTTTGAGCCTGCTGCTTCAGTTTCCTTTCTACATTGTTCCTGGAAGACTGTTTTTTTGTTAGCTCTTACTACTGCTAGATGGGTATCAGAGTTGCATGCCCTAATGGCTCATCCTTTTTTGGTCTTTCATGACAAAGTACAGTTGTGTACACTTACCATAAATTTAGATGTTTGAGTGTATTCCCTGTTGTAGTCATCACATTTGGGTTATCTGCTTGCAGTAGCCCTCAGTCGGCCTGATTAAAGTCTTGGGTCCTGCATCAATTGCGGTCCCTTCTTCCATGACGTCAGGTCATCAGGGGTATAAAACATGCAGCCGACGCCATTACATCAGTTTTTTTTGCCCCAGATGTCAGGTGCCCCCCTAATGGGAAGCAATTAAATCTATAAATATACAAGGTTATACCTCCAATAAAAAAGCAAATACAGCAGAAAGCTTCTGAGCATAGTAAAGTAGAGTAGAGGTATAGCCAAAAGAAAGGGGGCTGGAGGGAGGCTAACCAGGACTGCAACAGTGAATACACTCAAACATCTACATTTATGGTAAGTGTACACAACTGTACTATGTTCTTCATGTTTCACTGTTGCAGTCATCACATTTGGGTAGATTCCCAAAGCTAAGGATGGGAGGAGGAATTTACACAGCATAAGGACCAGCTATAAGGCCCTGCAAAACTGCAGTGGCAAAGCCAGCTCTGGATTTAGAGAAAATTGGCAGATGGTAATGCTTGGTGAAAGTATGTACTGAACTCCAGGTAGCAGCTTCTAGGATGTCTCTGGTAGGGACGCCTCTGAGAAAGGCTGTAGAGGTAGATGCAGCCCTGGTTGAGTGAGCTCTGATCCCCTGTGGGATAGGTTTTCCATGGTGCTTGTAGCAGAAATGAAAGCAATGGCCTATCCATTTGGAAATGGTTTGTTTTGAAATAGCCTTCCCCTCTGCCCCTGCAGCAAATGCCACCAGCAGTTGGTCAGATTTCCTTTGAGGTTTAGTCCTAAGTAGAATCTAAGTTGTCTGTGCACGTCTAAGGAGTGCAGTATCCATTCCCTTTGTTCTGTGGGTTAGGAAAGAATGTTGGCAAATAAATGGACTGATTAAGGGCCACACTGGATACCACCTTGGGCATAAAGGAGGGATTGGTCCTAAGGGACACCCTGTCCGCATGAAAGATGATGAAAGGCTCAACTGCCATGAGGGCCTGTAATTCAGATACCCTTCTTGCTGAAGTGATTGCCAACAGGAAAGCTGTTTTCCAAGAGAGGAATTTTAAATCCGCAGTGGCAGCTGGCTCAAAAGGAGGAAGGGTGAGCTTTTCCAATACAAAGCTAAGGTCCCAGGCTGGAGTTGGGGCTTTCCTGGTTGGTCATAGATTTTTGGCCCCTCTGAGGAACTGCCTAAGCAGTGGATGAGAGAAGAGGGGAGGTTATGTGTTATAATGCGCTGAAATGGCTGAGGCATGAATTTTGGTGGAGGAGAAAGACAGACCCTTGTGAAGCATCTCAGTTAAGTATTGTAAAATCTGAGGTAAATTGGGCACTGCTGTGCTCATCCCTTGAGATTGGTTCCAGGCACAGAATCTTTTCCATTTTTCAGCACAAGACTTTTTAGTACTAGGCCTTCTTTCCTCTAAAATTATATACATCATTGGTTTACTGAGGGATGGTAAAAGAGAAATTAGGTAATTAGCCAGGCTGCCAGGTTCAGTGTATGAAGCTGAGGGTGCAGAATCTGGTTCTCCTGTCGAGACAATAGGGTAGGAGTCTGAGGCAGGTGCCATGGGGCCAGCAGTGACACACTGCACAAGAGGGATGCCAGTGTTGGCGTGGCCAGTCTGGTGCAATCAAAATCATCCTTGGTTTGTCTTGTTTGATCTTTAGTAGTACTTTGGAGAGCAGAGGCAGTGGAGGAAAGGCAGCTGAAGGATAGAGCATCCACTTTCCAAGCTTGTTTGTGGGGATTCCTTGTGCAAAATTTGTCCAGTTGATAATTCTGGGGGGCGGCAAACAGGTCTATATCTGGACTCCCCCATTTGCTTATCAACATGTTGAAAATCCTTGGTTCCAGCTTCCACTTGTGTGGGTCCATGAGGTTTCTGCTTAGTTCGTCTGCCAGTGTATTTAGTTTTCCTGGCAGGAATTGAGCTTGTAGATGCACTTGGTAGCTCAGGGCTGTGTTCCACAATGCCATGGCTAGTCTGCATAGGGGGTAAGAATGTGTACCCACCTGCTTGTTTATGTACCACATAACAGTGGTGTTGTCCGTCTTTACCATTAATTGTCCTGGAAGAATGTGGTCCTTGAAGGCTGTCAGAGCATGCTGTACAGCTAACATTTCTTTTTGATTGATATGCAAGTGCATTTGACTTGGGTTCCATTTGCCCTGAATGCACTTCCCTGCCAGGTCTGAGCCCCCCTCCCCCAATGCATAATCTGATGCGTCTGTTGTTAGGGTTTGGGCGACAGGGGGTAGTATATGAATGGTAGTCCCTTGTTTTGGTGGCAGGCCTCTGCCCACCAAAGAAACTCTAAGCGTAGACAAGGTATGATCATCATTGCTTCTAGATCCTGAGAATGTTCACACCATAGGGTTTTTAGATACCATTGTAGTTTCCTCATATGCAGTCTTGCATATGGAATCAGAAGAATGCAGGAGGCCATGAACCCAAAGGCTTGTAGTATTTGCCTTGCAGATAGTAGGGTTTTGTGGCCACTTGTTTGAAGTAGGTTGTCAAATTAATTTGTTTCTCTGGCATGAGGAAAGCCATCTGGGAAGTTGTATTCAAGCTTGCTCCCAGGAATATGATTTGTTGACAGGGTACCAGGTGTGATTTCTTTTCGTTTATGGTGTACCCCAGACAAGTTAGCACCCTTTGTACAAAGGCCAGATGATTCAAAAGTATGTTCTGGCTTTCTGCCTGAATTAAACAATCGTCCAGGTATGGGTATATTTGAATAATTCATTGCCTGCAAAATGCGATGACTGGGTCTAGGCACTTTGTGAATACCCTGGGCGCAGTAGATAAGCCAAAGGGCAGTGCAGAGAGCCAGTAGTGATTGTAGTCTAATCTGAAGCGTAGATATCTTCTGCAAGATTCCCTGACTGGGATGTGCAGGTATGCTTCCTTTAAATCGAGTGTTACCATCCAGGCATCTTTTCCTTGCATAGGAAGCAACTGGTGAAGAGTCAGCATCTTGAATTTTGGAATCACCAAAAAGGTGCTTAGAGTAGACAGGTCCAGAATAGGACGCCATGAATTGTCTTTTCTGGGTACCAGAAAAAGTCTTGAGTAGAAACCTTGTCCCTTTTCCTCTTCGGGTACAGTTTGAATAGCTTTTATGTTTAAAAGAGATTTACTTGCTTTTGAGCCTCTGCCCACTGATTTGGGGGTAGATCTGTCCAGCCTTTTGGCATTAGTAATGTGTGGAAGTGAAATCTGTATCCTTGGGACACTATATTTAAAACACATTTGTCCTGGGTAATGAGTTCCCAGTTTTTGGCCTGCAAAACAATCTTTCCCCCTAAAGGAGCATTCAGTTGAGAAGTACTTGGAAGTTTTGAAATCAAGTTATTGAGACAGTTTTCCATAGGGGGGAGTCTTACTACTCCCAGATTTGGAAGCAGAAGCCCCCCCCACGCTTAGTTTTGTGCATACCCTGGGACTGAAACCTGGGATATCTGCTGTGTCTGGGTTTGGATTCAGAAGGCCTGGAAGGAGCCGGAAAGGATCAAGTCTTAGAGGGCCAATGCCTACTAAATCTTGGAGGCTGAACTTGTAAGAAATCTATAACAGTTTGCATATATTTAGCTTTATCTTCCATCTTTTTAAGAACTTCCTCAGCTTTGTTGCCAAACAGGCGGTCCTGATTTAAGGGAGCATCCAACAGTTTAGCTTTAACATGATCAGGCAAAGATTGCTCCTTAAGCCAAGCATGCCTTCTGAGTACAGACACAGTGACAGCAGCCCTGCAAGAGGCCTCTAAAGAATCAAACCCACATTGCAAAGTATGTTTTCCAACCTGTTCAGCAGAATGCATTAAATCCTCTAATTTCTTACTTTCAGCACAGTCAGGAATCAACATAATTTTCTGTTTAATCAATCCAATAATATGTTGTTGATACTTCAACATATGAAACTGACAGTTTAAGGCCCTAATGGCCAAGGTTACACAGGTGTAAACCTTCGTACCCCATCTACCCAGCGCCTGGTGTCTCTATCAGACGGGGTAGGGTTTTGCCAGTAGAGGCCTTAACGCCCTTTGGCCTCTGTGAAATAGTCTCTGCAACTGCAATAGGATTTTTAAAAAAGAACTTGTGAGAATCAGGAACCCTGTAATATCTGTCAGGTTTTCTGGGAGCAAGAGGCAAAGAATCTGGGCCCAAACTAAATTCCAAAAAAGCATCATCAGCAATGTATAGTACAGGAGGTATAGCTAAAGGCCTATGCTGAGGCAACAGTAAGAAATCCCTAAGCCTCTTCTTCGAATCAGAAAAATACTGGCTTTCCCAGTGGAAATGCTCCCTTGAGTGTGCAAGGTTTCACCAAAAGAAAAATCCTCTGGAGGGGAAGCAGAGGGAATAGAGTCCGCTGCATCAGAATCCTCATAAGTAGATAAAGGTAAATCCAGATCATCAGAAGAAGCAGATAAATCAGAATCCTGGTCAGAAGATTCATAAACAATTTCAGTCCTAGGTCTCTCAGAAGAGTTTGGTTGGCTTCCCCTTAGAAGATCTTCAGCCATTCTTATCATTTGTTTTTTAGGCATAGAGGCCTGAGCATGCAGCCTGGGCGTTTTCTAGGCATGGTTCGAGGTTTAGGCCTTAAAGAAGAAGGAGGCTTCGGTTTAATATGCAAGTCCATAGGCCTGAATATACCCTTAGAAGCCGGTGCCTGCACAGCGGCTCCAGACCCATCCAAGGTAGAGACATCCACAGATTCCACAGCTGAAGCATCTTGCGGCATACTGGACTCCGAATGGGTCTCAGTAGAGGCCTGCGAATCAGAAGTAGCAAGTATCAGGGCCTGTGAAAGCGGCTCACTGAGTACCGGCGAACTTGGCGAGTGGCTTAGGAAAAGTGTCATCGGCAGCTTTGGACCTAGGCGGCCTGTCTCTGTCTTTATCTTTGCGTTTTTACGGAATTCCAGTAGTCGGATGGATTACCGACTACATTTCTGGGTAATTGAACCGAGAACCAAAATATTTAGAGGCGAAAATATACAGATGACAGATAGTGCGTTGATTAAATAAGGCACAAAACCAACAGCAAGGTAAGTTGTGGTCAGGGCCTAGGAAAGGAATACAGTACGAATTAAAATCTTTGTGAGGCATTTGCTTTCCACAAGAAATGCGATTAACTTTTACTGACATCGGTAAGGAGCAAGAAAAAGTTTCCCCAATGGGGTACTTAGCTTTAGTTGAAGACTTCGGTTCTGAAACTCGAAAACGTAAATTTCTGGAGTTGGTCGACCGGCACTTGCAAACTGCTTCTGCTTCGGGCAGCGGTACGGCAAGAAAGACTGATGTAATGGTGTCGGCTGCATGTTTTATACCCCTGATGACCTGACGTCATGGAAGAAGGGACAGCAACCGACGCAGGATCCAAGACTTTGTTAATCAGGCCGACTGAGGGCTACTGCAAGCAGATAACCCAAATGTGATGACTGCAACAGTGAAACACGAAGAACATCAGAGTGTCTTGAACACTAACCCATCTTTTATGCCTAAGGTGGTTAATGAGCTATCACTGAATCAGTCTATTAATCTGCCCACTTTTTTCCCCTGTCTGCAATCCTGACAGTGAGAGCGTGCTGCCTACTCTGGATGTGCATAGGCAACTCAGGGTCTATTTGGATAAGACTGATCTGATTTGTTTCTTTTCATCCTAGATCTTTGGGATTTGCTGTATCCAATCAAACTATTTCTTCTCAGAATTTTATGGCCATTTCCTTTTGTTACACTTTCCATGGGAAAAGCCTTCCTTCTTCAGTTAAGGTTCATTCTATTAGAGCTGTGGTTTCTTTGGATGCTTTTTTCAAGAGCTTAGATACTAATTCTATTCTTGAGGCATCTACCTAGACTTCTGTGCATACCCTTACCGAGCACAAATGGGAGGATATTTCTAGAGCTAGGGCTGGTTTTGCCAGTGCCATTCTTCAAGGTTCTTAGTGGCCTCTTATGTGCCTTCCCCCTTCCAAGTTTCCTCTTCAGCTTTGGCATTCTCTCGTCTGTTAAGAATATTGCAGCAGTGAAGATAAGGACATAGTACAGGTGTGTAAAATCATACCATAATGGTAGATGTCCTTGCTTTCACTGCTGCAGTATTCGCTCCCTTCCTCCATACACTTAGTCATTTGCCTTCCTGGATGTACAGGTTACCTCTTGGATTTCTTGCTCTGTGTTCCTACTGGGGCATTCAGTTCTGATTATGGTAGGTCTGAATGTCCTATGCTACTCAAGCAGCATTTGGGTGACATTCAGCAAACCTTTTAAAAGCAACAAGTAGTCTTTACTAGACTGGCCAGACGTTCGGGCTTCCATGGCAAGGAATCCAATCTGTTAAGAATACTGTAGCAGTGAAGGCAAGGACATCTACCGTTATGGTAAGATTTTACACAACTGTACTTTCTCCTAGAGGTTTAAGGTGGAATACATCCTTCGGAAACCATTTTACCTCTGGTGTGGACATCAGAGGGGAGTCTTAAGCAAACAGATATGACTGACAGGTGTGCCTTGAGTGAGGAGTATGCCAGGCCAGCTTTTAAATATCACACAAATAAATCAAGACAATGGGAGCACCCCTTATGTATAGGATCCTATTTATGGGCATGACACCAAATAGAAAATCTTTTCCATTTAGCTACGTAAAATTTCTGGGTAGTAGGTTTCCTTGCCTCCCAGAGAACATGAGGCAAGTCTTCAGAAAACAGTGTATGAAAGGAATCAGAATACTATCATCCATAATGTCATATATACAGCATATATTAAAGCCTACTTACTCACATAGTACAAGGAGTCCCAGAGTCAAGGATGCTAAGCCCGTAAGGCAGTTACCAACCACCAAACCATTCTTGTTATAGGTGACTCCATTATAGGACACACAGATGTGCCTCTTACCAGGCTGAACAAGTAAAGAATGACAGTTAGCTACTTGTCTGGTACCAGGATCTGCCAGGTCATACAAGCGCTCATGTCCTTCAACAACAAGTGCCAGTATGACAATGTCATAGTTCATGCTGGTGTCAATGATTTGAGTTGTACCTCCCTGGATTATACGAAGAGACACAATGGAGCTCTTGCACTGTGTCCCCAAGGCAAGTATGAGCCTAGCACTGAGCAGCATTCCACCTTCTCAAAGGATGATGCCATGATACCAGCAAAAATAACTGACTTCAATAATTGGCTTAGCTTTCGGTGTCAATCAAAGGGGTTCCAATATCTGTCGACCTGGAAAGATATTGCCAGGAATGGCCTACATCTGCCCCTTCTAGGGTTTTGATTATTGGATGAGACACTGTCCACCTCCACTGTGCTTTTTTTAGGCAATGCCAACTTGATAAATCTACCAAAATAGTGTAACAAGCAAAGGAAAATATAAAGGTGTTACTGATTAATGCAAGGAGCCTGAATAAGAATCTCCACTGCCTACACACACTTCTCACCCTAGAAGACACTGACTTCTCTGCATTGACAGAGATATAGTTAAAATAGTGGAGAGCAGTCCAGCTGTGGAGGGCTATAATGCCTTACACACATTTAGACCAGCTACTGTGCAGGATGAGGAAAAAAAGTGCAGGTGTATCAATCTACATCCAGAAGAGACTCATATCAAGGCTGGTAAAGCAGCATGATGCACAAGAGCTTCTTCATGTCCAAATAACCATCAGAAAAGGTCCTATACTATATGCTAGCTAGCTATAGAACTCCCTGTATGACAAAAGGAAACCACAACACCTAGCTACAGGAATTAGAATTACCCAGTATTAAACCCAATACTATTTTCCTAGGTGATCTAAACTATCCAACTATAGGCTGGGAAACCTACACTACCACTTCATTTTATTTCAAGTCGAAGTTTTATTCGTATTAAAGGACTACATTTTAATTGGAATATTTGTGGACTTCGTTGATTGGCCATCCTTGGGTGGATTTTCTGTCTTTTTTTCTGCCAATACACTACCACTAGTGCACAAGCACAGAGTCTCCTGGACTTCGGCTAATTGTTCCAGGGCATTTATACTGACAAAATACCCACTGGGGGAATAACATCTTGGATATTGTCCTTACTGATATGGGAGCATTTTGCACCATCCCTTGTGTATCTTCATTATTTGTTATGTCTAACCATAAAGCAATCTCCTTCAAAATAAAACTGAAACCAGAGATCCCTTCAAAAGGCACAATTAAAAATTTCTTTAAGACAAACTACCTACTCCTAAGTGATACAGTGGCAAGCATCAAATCCCCACCAGCCCAGTTAACTCTACTGAATACGCAGAAATGTACACCACCAGGATACAAAACTAATGAAGATAAAATAAAGCTACAACGGTAAACTATGTACGTGCACAAGAATTGCTTCAGCAATGCCTATATTTATGGTGACAAGATAAAGTGATGTATTCAGGTGTATGGATTAAAAAGGATTCTGTTGAGTCAGTTAAGGATACGAGGGAATAGATTAAATAAAAGCCAATACAAAAACTGAAGCTCTAGTTTATGGATATGAATAGTAAAATACAAGGAGTGAAAATATTGATCCTCCCATAAAACACGGTGGATTAAGATTACCTTATTAGAAGGAATACTTTAGAGCACTTCAGCCTCATATACATTACCCTAGCATAAGGTTAATAATCCAAGTGTACAATGATGAAACAAAGGGGAAATACAAGAAATAAAGAGAAAGCAGTATATCAGATGCAGGTCCTTAAAGTAGTCTAAGAACCCAGCCCACACAAGAATGATGAAAGGAGATTTTGCCAGTAAGGATGACTGCAAGTAGAGGTTTAGAAATAGACAGTAGGGGCTGAAATTTACTGGAGACAGATTGGCAAAGGAACCAAGGTACTGGAAGCAAATAACTACACATGAAAAGATAACAGGAGTGGGGTAAGGCTAAGAAGAAATTGGGACTGTAGGTTAAAGACGGCCTTCCTTACCACGGAATGATATCAAAATATAAGCAATGAGAACGGGATAAGGGAATGTCAAGTGAAAGCCCACCTCTGGTACAGTCTGTTAATTCAAGAACAGAAGCTGCTATTAAAAAGGGGATAATTAGTAGGGTATAAAAATACTGCATAACAACTATAAGAATCAATCACAGGAGGAAAGAGAAGAAAAAACTGAGAAGAAAGACCAAGTAACAATGGGAGCACATCTATATTTTGCTCCCAAGTATGCAACAAAATCCATAATGTTTAGGATTTTCATTTGGCAATGTTTGCATAAGAACCTGTACACTCCATGCAGACTTCAGAGAATGTTTCCTCAGGTAGAGAGCAAATGTTGGTGTGAAGGGAAAGACAGGTAATAAACTTTTTTTTGAGGGGGGGATAAGAGTCAACAGATTTTAATTCCCTACACTGTACTTTGTCTGAAATTTTGGGGAAGCAAATCGATGTAACTGCAGAAATTATAATGAGCTAGACACAGGTTACAACCTGCCTAGACATAGCAAGGTCTTAAGTTTAAGGGTACTGGTTGCCAAAACCCAATTACTACAAATTAGAAATGAAAATCAAAACCAACTGTAACTGCAATACTGAACATTGTAAAGGAGACACAAGAAATGGAGGTTGAATATTTATAATAGGGAATGAGCAAATAACATAGAAGCAAATGGAACTTGTTAGAAGAACACATGCAGAATAAGGTTCAAGACAGATAGTGAGATTTAAAAGTTAGGAATTAATCAATGTATTCAATTTTGGAGTGAACGACAATTGTTAAAAAAAACAAGTACTCTGCATGAAAATTAATGAAAACGTTACCGTGGCTTGTTTTCTATATATGTATACATAATTCATTATATAAAGTATGACTTAACAAATACATGTTTGAAAAAAAATGCTCTGTCTTGCTGAGGTCATTTGAATATTTGTCAGTGATAAGATGCAAGTTCACAAAAACTGAGTCTTGTCTAGAGGAAGGAATGCCATCATGATGGAGGTGCAGAGAAGACATCTGAGGAGAACCAAACAATGTAATGGATCTGAGGTTAACAGCAAGTTCAGACTTAAACCTAAAGCAGCAAAGTAAACCAATTTTAAAATGTAGGGCATTTAATTAAGAGTTATGTACTTACCATAACCTGGCATCTGTGTTGTCCATTTTCATTCTTCCTCACTGTCAGGTTACAGATCCGACCCTCGGATATGAATCGGCCACATTTTCAAGACTTGGCCCCTAGTCTCGAGCTCCTCCTCTACCCATAATGCTCTATACAACCCCCAACTCCTCACATAGAGTTTGCTGCCTTACTGCTCACTGAGTTACATAGACAGGAAAACACAAGAAAAGGTTGAAGCTCAAACCTGTAAAATGAAGGTTCCACAATACAATCCTTCTGGGAGAGACAAGGCTGGGGGATGGCTGGGAGGGAAGGTGAGGAAGAATGAAAATGGACAATATAGATGCCAAGTTATGGTAAGTACATAACTCCTAAATCTGTTGTCCTTTTCATTCTTCCTTACTGACTGGTCAGCATCCCCAGCTATGCAACTCTTGGGAGGTCCTCAAGGCAGGATATGCCAGAGCACTGTTGAACCAAAGGAAGCCCCATTTCTGGAGACAATGCCAATATGTAATGTGTAACAAAGGTACAAGTCTTTGACCATGTGGCTGCAGTGCATACTAATCAACTGAAATTCTAGAGGCAAAGGCATGCAAAGTGGCCATAGATCTGGTGGCGTGGGCTCTAGGGGACAAGGTAATACCAAACCTTTTTGAGAATAAATCAGTGCAACATAGTCAGTAATTCATCTGGCCAGAGTAATTTTGGAAACTGCCCGACTTAAGTGGTTTGGGGAGGAGGACACAAATAGCTTGTCAGACTTCCTGTACGGTTTAACTCTGTGAAGATGAAAACAAAGTTGTCAATGAACATCAAGAATGTGTAGCACATATTTGCCTTTATTAGTAAAGTTTGGAAAGAAAACTGGCAATTGAACAGACTGATTAATGTTGGTTTCCAAGGCCACTTTAGGCATAAAGAAAGGGTTAGTTCATAGAGGTACCATATCTCTATAGAAAATAATGTAAGGAGGCATACCCCATAAGGCTTGGAGCTCAGAAATTCTTCTTGCTGAGGTGACAGCTACCAAAAAAGATGGTTTTCAAGGAAAAAAAAATTCATATCGCAATTGTTTGCCAGTTCAAAGGGTTTCTGAGTTAACCCCTGTAGGACCACCGCAAGGTCCCATGGTGGGGAGGGATCTTTTATGGGAGGTCTGAGGAGGAAGACTCCTTTCACAAAGGATTTACATAGCTTTAAAGTTGAAAGAGAAGGTGTTTAGTTTCCAATGTGAAAATTGGAAATGGCTGCTAGCTGAAGTTTAATAGTAGAGAAACTAGCCCCTAAAAAGAGTACTAAGGAAGAGGATGGCCGACATAGGCACTGAAAAAGGATCAATATTCTCTTTAGAAGCTCATATAGAGATTTCTTTCCATTTGCTTCTGTAGACCTTCTTAGTGGAGGCTTTATGGGAGGCCAAAATAATGTCAAGAACTGGGGAAGCGAACATGGACCATCTTACTATCACTGGAATTGGAGAAACCATGCAGTCAAGACGTGGAGATTGGGATGCTGTAATTCTGATGGGTGAGAGAGGAGGTCCTGATTGGGCTCCAGTATCTATGCAGGACATTTTAGGTGAGACCAGAGGAAGGTTAACCACACTTGTCGAGGCCAGAAGGGGGCAATGAGTATAACTGAGCTCCTCAACCTGCTTGCTTTCTGTAGAAACTTTAGGCTCAATGAAGAGGGGGCTAAGCATAGGGGAGACGCGGGGTCAATCATTATCAGAGCATCCCTCGGTGACTCCCCCGGAGGGGGATCAGAGCAAAGTACTTCCTGCACTTGAGGAGAGAGGCAAAAAAAATGCAACAAGGCTGGTCCCAATGGCTCAAAATCAAGTTTGCTACTGATTGATTGAGGGACCACTCGTGCAGAGTCAGTCTACTAGAGGCGCTGGTTTTCTCCAGTACATGTGTTGAAACCAGAAAGTGGTCTGAAGAGACTGCCCATTCTCAAACTGTCATGGCCTCTCTGCACAAAGGGTAGGAATGGGTTCTTCCTTGCTTGTTGATGTATCAGACTACTGACATACTGACTGTACGGACTGCAATAGTCCCTATAGGGGGAAGGTTCTAGAAGGCTTACAACGTTAGGAGGACTGCTCTCATCTCTTAAGACATTGCTATGCATCTTGGTCTCTGAGGGGAACTACGTGCTTTGGACCATCTTTCTCCTGAAATGCCCCCCCACCCCAGCTGGGAAGCGTCCATGGTCACTATGGCTGGGGGGGTAGCATGCCCAAAAACAGGACATCTGACTGTACCCACCATTGAATATGATGCTTGCAAATTGAAGTGAGCTTGATGAGAAAAGGCAGAGGCTGTTAAAGAATAGACCACTGTACCCCCAAAGTCCAGTGGAGGATTCACATGAAGAATCTTGCTAGAGGGACTAGGAAAACTGCAGCTGACATTGCCCCAAGGGCATGTAACACTAATTTTCATGGAGAGGAAGGACAAGACACCAAGTACCACACCTGATTTCTCAGAGATGTGATACGGTGAAGAGATAACAAAGCCACTTGAGTTGTAGTATCCAGTTGGGTCCCTATAAACTCTAGAGTTTGTACAGGAGTCAGGTTTGATTTAGCAAGATTTTTCGTAAAGCCTAGGGAGATGGAGACCTGAAGCAAGTAATCCCTGGCTTGTAGAAGTTAGTGCCTGGTCGGGGTTGGTGAGGAGCCAATCGTCTAGATAGGGAAACACCTGGACTCCTCTGAGCCTTAGGTGAGCTAGTATGACTGCCATGCATTTGGTGAACACCCGGGGGCTGTGCTGAGTCCAAAGAGCAGTGATCTGAATTGGTAGTGATTGGTTCCCAGCCAAAAGCACGGGTCTCCTTGAGCGCCTGTCTATTTTGATCTGATAGTACACATCTTGGAGACCGACAGAGCGCATCCAATCATCCCTGTGCAGAACAGGCAGGATCGACTGAACCATAACCCTTCGCAACTTTGACTTCTTTACATACTAATTCAGACTGTTTAGATCCAAAACTGGTCTTAGGTCCCCTGTTTTCTTTGGCATGAAAAAGAAGCGGGAGTAAGCTCTGAATCCTATTTGTTTGGTTGGGACTTCCTGGATGACTTTATTTTTGTAGCAGCTTTTGAACTTCTTGAGTGGCGTACTCCATCTGACTAGGTGGAACATCAGGAAGTTTCATCTTGGCTCTGGAGGTGAAAGGGAAAAGGGAGTGTAGTAACGCCTGGATATTATGCTTAGCACCCATGCATTTTTTGTAAGATTTGTCCATGTGTTTAGGTGCACAGAAACATGACCCCCCAAATGCCTTTGGAGAAGGACAGTCAGGCAGTGTTTCAGGAGTGCTGAAAGGGTCTATCAGACAGAGACTCTCTGAAGCCCTGTTTCTGCAGACCCACTCTGCCTCTGGGGTGACATCTACTATTGAAACCTCCTTGTCTGCCTCTGGAAGAAGTGTCCCCGCATGGGTCTTGATAAGGCCCTTGATATTTCCGGAACCATGTTTTCTTCCCACCTCGGTTTCTAGAAAAAGTCCATTGAGGGGTAGAAAACTTTCCCATGGGAGACAGGGTCTTCCCTTCCCGCTCGCTGCAGGTAAACACATCTTTCACTGATGGCCTGAACAAGGAGGCACCATCGAAGGGGACACTGACAAAGGACACCTTGAAGGGTTCTGCAAAGTCACATAACCTCATCCAAGCAAGTCCAATCTGAGGAGATGGAGGTGGTATACAGCATTATGGGTAGAGGGAGTATCTCAAGACTTGGATCCAAGTCTTGAAAATGCCAATGAGTTGGAGCAGAGGGTTGCATCCGTAACCCATCAGTGAAAACGAATAAAAAGGAGAACATCACATCCTTTCTTTCTTTGAAGTAGTCTGAATCAGTCATCCAAGTAGTGACAGACAGGGATACCATGAGACCTGCTAAAACCTATGACAAAGGCTAAACATTTTGTGAAAACCCTTGGGGCCATGGGTAATAAGCTAAATGTCAAAGTAGCAAATTAAAAGTGATATGCCAGTGCACAGAATTTTTAGAATTCTGTGTTTTATGCAGATAGGGATATGCACATAGGTATAATTTTATCTACACTAACTAGAAATGTGTGAAGGAAAAGGATGTAAAATAGAGTCTGAAAGATTAACATCCTGAACTTTGGAACCCCAGAGACCCAAAAAATGCCTTCAAGTTTCCTTTTTTCTTGGAACCATGAAAAGTCTGGAGAAGAATGCTTCCACTATCTGCTTGTGTGGAACAGATTCTAAGATTCCCTGAAGAAATACAATTTAAATGGTTGGTAAGATAGAATGCTCTTGGTCAGACGGTACTTGAATGATCCCCTGAAGGAGTGGAAAGTGTGTCCTACTGAGGCAGTATTCATTTTCTATTATATCCATAACCCAAGCATCTAAAGTTATGAGCTTTGAAATGGGAAGGGAAAGAGAACATTTCACTGTAATCTAGGAGGGGGCTAGGGGGTGGCTGATGTGAAAGGGAGGAGGGTTGGTTGAAGAAGATTATCAGAAGTTTATATTTCTGTCAGAAATGGATCCTTTTGATCCTTTAAACTCAGATTTTGGATTGTCTTGCTATTTCTTTTTTAGGAAACCTTTTACCTTTAGTTGTGAAGCCTTTACAGGTGTATGAAACAATGGCTCAAATTTAATGGGATAATAGAAACAACTGCTTGCCCCCTTGCATAATCTTTCCCTTGCTTCTACTTTCTTCAAAACGCCTGCAGAGGAAATGTCAAAAATGTTATCTAGTGAAGCATCCAGCAGCTTGTTTTTCACATCATCTGGGAGAGAATGAAGCTTCAGCAAAGCATATCTTCGATTAACTGAACCAGTGGCAGCTGCTCTAGAAGCAGCAGCAGCAGCAGCTTCATCATATCCACATTTACTAGAATGTTTTCTCAAATGAGAGGTAGAGATGATCATATGTTGTAAGACAGACATGGTCTCTGAGCCTGAAACATGTGAAACCACCTGGCCTATGTTACCTAAAATAGAAAGCTAGTATGTGTGTTTGACACTTGATGTCCCTAAGGGACAGTGAGGCTGAGGTGTAAACTTTTTTTTTTACCATACCCATCCATGGCCATACTATCCTTATCATTTGACAGACCAGTGGTGACAGGTAGTAGAGCTTGGATACCTTATGTGACTCTAAGGAAATAACATCAGGATCAGATAACTTCTTTCCAACAAGAAACATTTGCTCCAAAGCCGAAAACCTACCTTGGACAACCAAAGATCCTAAATCTCTTATTAAACAAAGGGATGGAGCCTGGACTGCTTATCAAACCTCCAAAACCTCAGAAAACCACACTTCTTAACACGTAAGAAACCTAACTACGAAGCAAATATCTGATAAAAAAGTCTTACTTTCTAGCTTGTCAGCAAAAACACAAATAACCCACAAAAATTTAGGCAAAACCTTAACTACCTCCTCAACCCTGGCAAAACCCATCTACAACAAATAGCACTGAATGTATAGCATCCCAATTTAACTCTCATTTCATCACAACTATCACCACACTTTTAAACAAAAACAAATCTAACCAACCCCTTACATTGCCTACCTCTACTAACTCTAAACCCAATTACTTCTCTTTTAAACCCAAACCTCTTATATCAAAAAACTCCTACCAAAACTAAAACCTACCTGTCTACCAGCTGACCAACTCCCTAATGACTTCTTAAAAACTGATGAAAGCTCCATCGCCTATCCCGTATCTATCCTAATGAATCATTCCATCGCAAAACAATATGTCACCATACTATGGAAAATATCCCATATCATCCCCGTCCACAAGGGAGGCCCATCTAAAGATCTCTCTAATTATCATCCCATTGCCATTCTCTCACCCCTAGCCAAAATCTTAGAGAAATGCATTCATAAGCAGTTTCTAGACCACCTCACTACAAATAACCTCTTATCTAGGTCACAGCACAGCTTCTATCCAAAACACAGTACCTCCACAGCCCTCATAAGTTTAACTAACTACATCAACCTCCTCAAAAACAATGGAAAACTAGTCTCGACTATATTCCTTGATATGTCCAAAGCTTTTGATACAGTATCCCACCAATTACTACTCAGCACTCTAGCCTCCTTCAACCTCAACTCTACAGCTTTCAACTGGTTCTTTAGCTACGTTAGTAATCGACAACAGGCAACTAAATGGAATAATAAACTCTCCACACTCTTCCCAGTCTTTGCTGGGGTTCCTCAGGGCTCCATCCTTGGCCCGCTGCTTTTTATTATATTCACAAATAGTCTAAACACTGCCACTAAATCTGCTTCTATTGCTCAATATGCTGACGATGCTACTCTGCTCCCACACCCCAAGAACTCCAAGAAAAACCGCAAAAGTCATTTCAAGATATTGAAAATTATCTAAATGAACTTCAACTCATCTTAAACTCAAACAAAACAAAATTAATGACCTTCTCCAATACGAAATCTAAAGCAAAACCACCTCCTCTCTCCATCTACTCCACTAATGGCACTATAATAGAACCAGTTAACCAAACACTACTACTTGGTGTCACGATAGACAACAACCTAACATTCAATAAACACATATCACTCACAATACAGAAAGTTCACATCAAACTTGGTGCTCTATATAGGGCCAAACCTTATCTTACTCAAAATGCCAGACTAGCCACAGCCAGATCCTACCTCCTATCTTCTCTTCTCTACTGTTCTCAACTTTTCACTAACCTGCACAAGTCTCATTTACATCTACTTGATTCCTGCTATAACAAAATAGCAAAATTTGCTGCTAATATACCCAACACTGCCTTGCTTTTCAAAAACTACACTGGCTTGAATTTCACAATATGTTATTGCAAAATCAGCTCACCAGTGCCCACTCTATTATCCACAAACCTGAAAACTGCCCTGCACTCTCCAACCTAGTGCAATTAAACACCAACCCCAAGGACCCTTAGATCATCCGATAAACTTACACTCGAGGTTACAAAGTCCCATAATTACTGCGGTGACTCTCTTCTCCTTCAAAGTAGCCAAACAGTGGAACCTATTACCCCAGAAAATACCTTAAACACAGATCGTCATAGCTTCAAAAAACTCTTAAAGGAATACCTTACTCAACAATGGCTATGCTCCTGTAATACTCCTGGCTAGTTTCTCATGCCTTCGATCAAATGTTTTCTATTCTGCTATCTTCTTGTCTTACTTCTACCAAATGAAAATACCACAATGTTTTTTAGTTATACATATTTAATAAGTTTCATATTACTGTTTGCAACAAGGCTTAAGAAATTTAATGTTTTCTGTTTTACATTCACCTTTTTGTAAATTTAATGTTTTCTGTTTTACATTCACCTTTTTGTAAATTGTGATTGTTGGAAACTGTCAAAGCTTTTGTATATTGTTTGTAAATCTTTTAATAATTTTTGTAATCTTTTTGTACTATTGCTATGGAGCTCATCTCCCTGGTCTCTGCTGAAAACGGGCTGCTTACCTAGCCGGATTCTACCTGGTTAACAAATGTAAAATAAAATAAAGAATTATAAAGAAACTTGTTAGTTTCTGATATTCATACAATCTATTTGGCTTCTCAGGTGCAGAGGGGTTGGCAGCCTGGTGATAAACAAGCTGATAAAGGTGCCCTCTCTACAGCTTCTAAAACTGGGGATACAAGAAGAGGGTTGAATCATCTCAATGTTACAGAGACATAGTACCTTTCTTGTGAATGTGATATTTGTTTGCCCTTATCACTTAAAATGTTTGTTTTTCTTAAACAGTAGGCTCTTCATGGAGGGCGGGGGTCAAAAGACAAGGTGTCATCCGTCTCTGATTGAAAGCACAAAGAAGAATACAATTGAGATGCATAATCATGGCTCTCAGACTCCGAGTCAGAAGAAAGTTCTTATTGAGTATTCAGGACGACGACTCCCTTTTCTTCTTATGAAGAGAAGACACATTTAAAGGAAACGGAAACTGTAAAGACTGAAAGGCCATGAAAGCTGTTAACTCCTGGGAGTCTTCCTTTGGGTTTCTTAAGGAAGGATATGGAGTAGAAGGAGGAGAAATATGTTTAACTGTCGTCTCCTTTACTTCCAGAAAAACAATGTGCTGGAGAGGTAGCAGAAAGTACCTCCATAAGGCTACCTGGGATGTTTTCACAGACCAACAGTTGAGGTATTCCACTTCTTCCCTCTTTTGCGAGTCAGCCTTGGTTCCCCTTTCATGGCATAACTGGCTTACCAATTGGTCGATTTGGATGTACTCAGGCCCTGCACCATGTTGCCCTCCCCAACTTTGGGCACAGGTATGAAAGTCGGATGAGGGCTAATCAAGTGCCTCAGAGATGTCTTATTCTATCTAACTAAAAGAAGCAGTTTTTTTTTCATGAAGTCTTGGCCTCTTCCTTTTTTTTTTTTTTTTTTGAGGATGGTCTAAGGTAAATGACTTGGAAGCCATTTTGGCACACGCAACAGCTTGAAATTCCTGAATTTCAAAGTAAGATTTTAAGGAGTTAAGGTGATTTATAGCTTTTGGGTATTAAAAACTGGAAAACAAAACAGTCTCTGTAACACATCCAGGACCTTAAGAAAAAAGACACTTAGTATTTTTGTCTTTAAACAGAGTTGGTTGACTAACTGAAATTAATTTTTTTATTGACATGAAAGGTACAGATCCCAATGGAAGACACTTACCTGCAAACAAACACTTGCAACTGGAGCTGACCATATAGTATATGCAATGCAATGCTGACAAAGTCTTCATTCACTGACTGGCAACAAAGAAATTCTGAGGATTTTCATGACCTTATGTCAAAGTACACTAGCATGTAGTCTCATGCACAGGTCACACACTGGACATACAACATGTGAGGAAAGTGCCCAAGTTTGTGGAAAGTGGCCATACATACTGTACCCAAGGCAAGATGGGTCCATATGACTTGGTCGACAGTTCATTTGATCGACAAGCATTTGCCCCCTACCCCAATGTTGTGCGACCCTGGAGTTGATATATATAGTTAGGGGGGTGTGGGGGGTGTTGGGGATGAAGCCCCCCACCTACAATGCTTGTCGATCAAATGAACTGTCGACCAAATAAACAGTCGACCAAATGAACAGTCGACCAAGTCATAAGGACCCCAAAACTGAGGAATACTGCACAAGTAATCTAAAGAAGAACACAATACCAAAACTGACAGAAATGGATCAATGATACTCTGCAGAAGGAAGGCAAACATCCGAATTATTAATGAACAATGCTGATCCACAAGAAGTGGAGAGTGAGAAAACACCACTGCTGCTGCTGAGTCATGATGCAGAGAAAGTGTATGGCAAGAGTTAGCTGGGAATTTATGAATACGAAAATTGTATCAGAGTTTCTTGATACAATAATAAAGTTAATGAGGATGACATATGAGTTATCAGAGGCAAGAGATAAGGTGAAAGGGTTCCTACTCAGACAAGCTGTGTTTGAACAGAAGAACCAGGCTGAGATGTCCTCTTTACTGTCTATTGTTTGCTTTACATTTACAGCCGTTAGAAAAGAAAATAAGGGATTCACAAATTCATGGACATATCTATATATATATATATATATATATATATATATATAATTTATTTATTTTACTTTCTGAATACAGAAAAAAATATATATATATTATTTATTTATTTTACTTCCTGAATCTAGATCTAGAAAAAAAAAAAAAAAAAAAAAATATATATATATATATATATATATATATATATATATATATATTTATTTATTTATTTATTTTACTTCCTAAATCTAGAAAAAAACAATCTCTAAGATAGTTTCAAATCTTTTCAGGATATAAGACAAAGGAACATAAAATAAAAACTACAGTAGTAAACTATGTATCCATGCATAAATTGATTGAACAATACTCAAACCTACTGAGGCATAAGATGAACTATTTAGCTGCATGCATTCAAAAAGTATTCTCTTGTGGATATGTGGACAGAGTTTAAACAAACGAGAAAAATTTAAAATTAAGAAACTGGAAGCTCTTGATTATAGATAAGGACAGTAGAATATAAGGAATGAACATGATTTTTGATCCTTCAATCTTCTATACAATTAGGTGCATTTTCATTAGCCAGAGAAATTGTGGATGACCATTAATAATGAGCAGAAAGAATTTATTTGGGAGGTGAAGACGGCAATGGTTAAACAGGATAAGTAGATTCTCCCAATAGAACAATGTGGTTTAGGGTTACTGGATTTTAAGGGATACTTAAAGCTATGCAATTAAGACACATATTTACATATATGAATCAAGCAGAAGGTTAAAACTCAAAGTGGAAAAGGAATAATAAGAGTGAGGGGGTATTGAGAGACAGAGACTTGGATTTTGGATGCAAGTCCTTAAGGAGAACAGTAACAATCATACAGAATATTACATCCATGAAGTAGCAGAAAGACGTTTAATAATTAAGCCAAGGCAAGAATAAAAGGAAATTTTACCCATAGAGGTTATCTTCAAGTTAGGGTATAAAAACAGGCAAGAGGGGCTGGAATTCAATGGAGGACAGCAGCAAATGAATCAAGGGATTTGGAGCAGCAGTTAATGATGAGTCTTAAGCAGCAGCAGCTTAGACTGCACATTAGAGACAAACTTCCTTATCAGGGATTAGTATGGAGAGTACAGACCAAGAGAAAGGGGACATGGGAGTGCTAAGTGAAAGACCAGCTCTGCTAAAGTTTTTAGCTGAGTTCAGAATAGATGATGCAAAAAAAAAAAAAAAAAAGAATAATTAGTAGGGTGTATAAAACACTGCATGAGAGCTAACCTCGTGAGATTAGAAACGATTGGGAAATTAGAATAAAAAGACAAACTGCAAAGGAATAATGGGAATAAATATGTAGGGCTCTCAAGAATATAACTAGGTTCAGAAGGTTTAGGAATTTTGCATGAAAGTGTTTGTACAGGTACTCTTATACCCCCAGGTAGTCCTCAGATGAATTTTCCCTCAGCTACACAGCAAATGTTGGAGATGTAATGGGAAACGGACAGGAAATTGGGAGCATCCTTTTTAGGAATGTAATGAGTTGGCAGATTTTAAAAACTTTCTACAGAGTACTTTGACATAAAGTTTAGGTGAGCAAATTGTAGTAATTAAATCAATGATTATTCTGATCTAGGACAAAGAATCTGAATTGACTAAACACAGTAAGGCTTTACTAAGTTAAATGTTACTGGCTACCAAAAAAGCAATAACCTGAAAATGGAAACCAAAACTGCAATCAACCATAATGTAAGTACATGAACTGGAAGTGGGATCTTTTGAAAAGGGAAGAAGCAAATTACACAGAAATAAATGGAATTTGTGGGAATAATACATGCAGAATAATGCACATGATGAGGAGAGAGGTTTAAGAGCGGGCAGGAACTGAGCAATTTATGTAACATTGGAGTGAATAAAAATTCTTAAAAAAAATATTTATATATATATATATATATATATATATATATATATATATATATATACACCAACATATACGCACATATAAACAAATATATACGTACATATATACAAATACACACACACATTGCAAGGTGATAATAGAAACTATTATGATTTTCTTTTCTATTAAATACATGAACTCATGTTGCAACTTTTAAAATAGGATGATTTAATAAATGCAATAAAAATGATATTAACAGCCACAGTATTTTAAATTGCAAAGTCTATAAAAGAATGGTCAGTGACTGGGTTCTTGAAGAATTTAAAATCAATCAGACTTGTACATTTCAAAATGAAGGGATTACTGGGAGGATGAAAGCAACTCTGCACAGCATACTTTTTAGGAGAAGAAAATTCTTCTGCAGCAAATTTCTTACTGTCTGTCAAAAAAGTTAGTCTCCCCTAAAAATAATACTCTAGTGACAGCCAGATAAAAGAGAGCCTCTCTCACCAAGTTTCAGTTTTTAGATGACAATGGAAAATTATCTGGTCTATTCACACCATGGACACCTCATGGGCTTTCCCTCTTCTTTATGTAGTCCCTTATGTGGGAGTTCTAGGAGATGCTGAGGCTCAAGAAGCTCAACAAAACAAAGCAAAATACTCGGGTTAAAATTATAACAAACAGACAACAGAGACGAGGGTGCCTAGACATCCCATCCACAAAAGCCAGTATCTCACTAATCAAAGTAATGGCAGAAAGGTGAGGGAGTCTTCAAAGCAGAAAGTGGAACCACATGTAAAGTCCAAAACTGAATACTACTTCTTGTATCCAAGGCTGGAGATGATTTTTTTCTGGAATCTCAAAACTGCAGGCATGTGACATTCTCATTAAAATTAGTGGCTATCAATTTTGAGCTGGGACAAAAGACCTGAATTTCCCAGACATAGTAAAGTCTCAAATTCAGTGCTACTTACTGCCAAAAACGCAACCACTAGAAAATCAAAATCAAAATCTACACCAACTATAACTGAAGTGCCGAATATTGTAAAGAGAAAAGAACTGGAGGTGATATCTTAAGAAAAGGAATGGAGCAATCTACACAGAAGTAAATGGATGCTATGGAACAATACATGCAACATACTGTTTAGGAGGAAGGAGGGTTACAGGAAGACAGGAACTGAGCAATTTATGCAATGTTGAATGGTAATTGTTAAGAAGAAAACGTACATTGCATGAAAGTAAAAAAAAAAAGGTTGCTATAGTTTGCTTTCTTTTCTGTTATTGTATATGCACCTATGTCATTCATACAATGTGAGAATTTACTAAAGGTGTTTAAAAAACATCAGTGGTATCAAAGCTATGTGCCCCTTAAACATCACTCAGAATCTCCTGTTAACAACAGTAATGTAGAAGAGAGAAAAGACGAAGATAAGCAGATTTTGAACTATGGCATAGGCAAAAAAAAAAAAAAAAAAATTATTCCAGCAGCTGCTGGAGGCATGGTCTTGCACAGTAGAATCCACCTAGTTCTCTCTGTCATCAACAACTGCCTTGTATGGTTCCTACTGAAGGCTCCACTACTCGAGTTTTTTTTTTTTTTACACTTTTCATAAGAGGAAATCATGTATATATTCTTTTACTAGTCTTTTTATAAAAATATTTTTCCCATAGGCTTCTGACCAACAGTAGTGGATTTCAAGGAGTGGAAGCAACCATCTCCCATTCTCAAAAATAAATAAATAATTGCAAATGTTCATCAAATGTCTAATTAAATTCTGAACAAGTTGATTCTGCGATTCTCTCCCAAACAAAAATGTAACTGAGAAAGAACTACTATGGAGGAATAGGACATCCATACAAGCACTGCTTAGCATTCTTTTGGGGCTTCATTAGAAAGAGTAAACTACACAAAGTGTGTAATCTGTATAATGCTACAGAGTATACAATTTGTATAATTACACAAACAAGCATGTGCTGGGATGACGTCAGGTCACTGTAATGAGGTCTGCGTTTGCTCAAAGGTATAGACATCTTACTGATGAGTGTAGTATGTCTGCAGTAGGAAGCAAAAGACATGCCAATTTAAAAAAAAAGGCATTTTGCAAACATGGTTTGCATGGAATTACTTTTCAATCTATTGTCACAGAGCCAAATAAGAAAGATTTTACTTAACCACTACCAGCACTGAGAGGGGCAGGAAAGTTGTACTCTGTATTTTACAGCTAGTTTCTTAACAGTTATGACATGACAGTGGAACAAAATATCCCAAAGACACTTGCTGAAAATAATCAGACCTAGGAACTAATTTGTTTATAGCTAAATCTCATTCACATTAGGAGTTTCTGAAGTAGTTATTCCTATTATCATCATCAGCTAATTCTGGACTTATTTAGAACAGGTTGCACAATTTCTGTCAAACAAGACTTACTGAAGAGAATTCCATCGGTAGAATTTTTGATGCACAACTCTGAAAGATCAGAAGTTGCATAATTTGTTATGATTAACACCCAGGAAACAAATGTAATGTTGCATAATTTGTTACGAGGAATACCCAAGAAACAGTTGCAATACTCCTTAGCATGGTTTACATGGTCTTCTACTTGGGTCTTACCTTCTGAGCAAACTATATACATGCTGTTCAGCAAGAAGTCTCAATCTGCAGAATTTTTATTCTCCGCTGCTCTCTACATAGACGTGTATCATTCACTACAGAAGGGTACATAGTATTACTGAAACTCAAACATTTAAGTAAATGTGAAGAAGCTAATAAAAAGAGCAGTTGTAGAATGTTTTTTTCACCTGATAATTGCTTTCTTTGTTAAACACACTCCATTGTTAAAGTACTACCTGCATATTAGATGGCAAGTCTGTTAATCACTTTTTTTAAGCATAATATATTGTCAGATAACCCCAAGAAGAGAAACTGTAGTTGGTTTTAATAAAGTAGTATATATAGACAGTACTTCAGAATAGGTCACTCCTGTGATGCCCTGATGGTTCATTTGGCTGGGAAAAGATGAACAATGAGGCCTTCCACTTTGTTTTAAGAGGCAGCTGAAAGTCACAACTCTAAGCATTCTGGTTCTACAGATCAAGGTCTGGGTAGGAAGAAGGAAGCAACGGACCTCTAGCATAAACAATCTCAGGTTTAGAATTTTTCACCAGATGATGGCAACTGGTATTTGAAATTCACTGAGAATACAAGACATTCCAACAAGTGTGGTATCCGTTTAGTTTCAGCTCCTTGACGTTAACACTACTATTCATACTTTGGTAGTTAGCTTTACCTTCCTGTGAAAAGACTGCTAGAAAAGGATATAGAGGCAATAGCATCAATACCCATGCTTTTAAATATAAACATATACTCTACACTTTGTTCACAGAAAACAATTTTGATTACCTCACTAGTCATACGAATAAGAATAGCTGCAGCATCTGAATACTTCCCTTGGCTTTTTAGAATTTCAGCACTAAGCAGGGTACATCTTTCAGCAAGTACCATACACCTACAAAAAATGAAAAAATATAAACTTTTAGGACAGTATCAGTGTAAATAAAATTAAGTGACAAAAGTTGTAGAAGGCAAATGGGTAAAGACTTAAGACAATAAAATAAATGTCTTATTTGAGGAACCAAAAAGATTTCAAACAATTAAAAAATGCAGAACAAACTACTTGCCCATGGAAATCTTTAAAGGTATTCAGTGGAACTGTAACTAATAAAGACATTAATACTATGAGCACCATGTCAGTTAATTCGAGTCTGAGCATTCTGCAATGGCTAACTACCCAGTTTTCTGCTTTTGAAATTCCATGGAACATGTCTATATGTTTCTCTTACTCCAGGCAAACAGTGGTATATGTACAGTACGTACTTCTGGTTCATACTGTGACATCACATATCAGACTAGGAAGGTGTGCTTTTGCACAGCATCTTCTCAGTTCACCATCATTCTACTGAACAAGCACAAACTGCAAGACTAAAAAACAAAAACACAAGAATATAATAAATTACACATTTCCTTAATTTACAGAAGGAGTTCTCTGTAGCCAAGACGTGGAGAGGACATCCGGAGACGGACAAGAAGGGAGATTAGTACACATCTATTGCAAAAAGTCTCCTTGCAGATAAAGTAACAATTTAACTGCCAGCAATAACCTACTCTGGAGGCTTTCTGCAATGTCAGCTACAGAAAAGAATCCCATGCAGGTTAGAAAAAACCTTCCATGAGCAACCATCCTTCTGGTGAAGGGAACTCTGAAAGCATCATTTTGCAAAAGGCATTTCCATTAAAAATGGTTTGCTTAGCTTCTGTAAGCTCCATCAATGGACTGAAGGACACAAAACAGGTCTCATCTTCCTGCACTGTCTTCAGGTAACACCAGAACTGCTGGTGCATGGCTTTGGTATGAAGGGCTCTGTCTCCCCTACTTTTTTTCTCTGTAAAAGTAGAGGGAGATGAATGTAATGGTATAAGGACAATTCTAATACAGCTTTCAGGAGGAAATGAGAGTCGCTCCTAAGGGACAAGTAATCCATGTAAATGACCAAACAGGTTTTCTTGTATATAATTCCTGAACCCTGACAATCCTACCAACAAAAACAATGGCTCCTGAACAGCAGCTTCTAGAAGACAAACTTCAAACCTGCCGAATCAGCCAGTTTACATACAGGAAATTCAAGCCTATCGATCAAAAAGAGAAGGGTTCTTCAAGAAGAGATGACTATGCAGAATACTTGGAAAGAAATGCTTACCTTGCTCATTCTGCTCAGCATTTCTACATATCACAAGGTCTTCATACACAGGAATACATGAAAATACATTCTTGACTGTGGAATAACTGAAGAAAACGTCATACAGGTGTTTTACCGAGGGTATGAACAACTGGTAACCTAATCAGCTGTGGAAATATAACCTTAAGTCCACCCACATGAAGAATTTCCTTGTAGCAGGATGCAGGTGATAGAAGACTTTCAGAGAGTTTTTATCATCTAAAAGAACTCCCTAAAAGGACGGGGTAGATCAGAGGGTGTAATATACCATTAAGAAGTTTTCCAGTGAGTCAGTACATGCATATACAGTGGATCTAAAAAGTTTACACATGCCTGTTAAAATGCCAGGTTTTTGTGATATAAAAAAATGAGACCGCAATAAATCATTTCAAAACTTTTCCCACCTTTAATGTGACCTATAACCTGTACGACTCAATTGAAAAAAAACAAATCTGTTTGTGAAAAAAATATAAAAAACGTACAATACGCTGGTTGCATAAGTGTGCACACTCAAACTAATACTTTGTTGTGTATGCACACCCTTCAACTAATACTTTGTTGAAGCACCTTTGGATTAAATTACAGCTTTCAATCTTCTTGGGTACACACCTGCCATCAATTGGAGAGACTCTGATTAACCCCAAATAAAATTCAGCTGTCCTAGTAGGATTTTCCTGACATTTACTCAGTTGCCCGCTACAGCAATGATTCGCAGACAGCTAACAAAGGGATCTCAATTTTGAAAGGTATCAGTCAGAAGGGCACAAAGAAATTTGCACTGAAGACAGTTATCAAAAAAAGGGGAGAAAATATGAGACAACAGTGACTGTGCAAAGAACTGGACGTCCCTCCAAAATTGATGAAAACACAAGACGAACCACTGGTCAGGGAGGCTGCCCAGAGACCTACAGTAATATTGAAGGAGCTGCAGGAATTTCTGGCAAGTACTGGTTGTGTACTATATGGGACAATCTTTCATATTCTCCAAACGTCTGGACTATGAGGTAGGGTTACCTTTTCTTACACAGAAAAACATCCAGGCCCGGCTAAAATTTGCAAAATCATACATCAAGTCTCCCAAAAGCATGTGGGAAAATGTGTTGTGGTCTGATGAGACCAAGGTTGAACTTTTTGGCCACAATTCCAAAAGGTACGTTTGGCGCAAAAACAACACTTCACACCACCAAAAGAATACCATCCCTACGGTGAAGCATGGTGGTGGCAGTATCATGCTTTGGGTTGCTTTTCTTCAGCTGGAACTGGGGCTTTAGTCAAGGTGGAGGGAATTATTAACAGTTCCAAATACCAGTCACTTTTGGCCCAAAACCTTCAGGCGTCTGCTAGAAAGCTGAAAATGAAGAGGAATTTCACCTTTCAACATGACAATGACCCCAAGCATACATCCAAATCAACAAAAGAATGGTTTCACCAGAAGAAAATTAAAGTTTTGGAATGGCCTAGCCAGAGCCCAGACCTAAATCTAATAGAAAATCTGTGGGGTGACCTGAAGAGGCCTGTGCACAAGAGATCCCCTCGCAATCTGACAGATTTGGAGCACTTTTGCAAGGAAGAGTGGGTAAATATTGCCAAGTCAAGATGTGCCATGCTGTTAGACTCCTACCCAAGAAGACTGAGTGCTGTAATTAAATCAAAAGGTACTTCAACAACGTATTAGTTTAAGGGTGTGCACACACAACAAAGTATTAGTTTAAGGGTGTGCACACTTATGCAACCAGCATACTGTACGTTTTTTATTTTTTTATATTTTTCCTCTAACAGATTTGTTTTTCAATTGAATTGTACAGGTTGTAGGTCACATTAAAGGTGGGAAAAGTTATGAAATGATTTATTGTAGCCTCATTTTTTTATATCACAAAAACCTGGCATTTTAACAGGGGTGTTCATAGGTTCATAATAGCCTATCTGCCCTAGGGCATTTATAAGCCTAGCCAGAATGTGTTTGGCTTTCGTCACCCATTTTAAATTAATTTTGCTATGCCCTTTTTCGAGGTTAGTATACTGTGCTTCTGTCTAACAGTGACACAGAAGTGCTACCCAGGATAAACCTACAATCTCCCATCCACTCATCAAGATTCCTCTTGAAGAGAGTCAATGAGGGACTCTGCCTAACCTGGACTGGGATTTTATTCCAGAGTGAAGGGAGTCTCTGGGTTATGAATCTGTCCCTCCAGCATGACCTATTTATTTCAGTGCTGAGGTTCAAGTCTCTCGAGTGCGTAGCTCGATGGGATTTGGATTTTCTGAGGTGCAGCATGTCCATTAATTCCAGGTTGGACATGGCTTTTAACGTCTGGCACACATCGCCTCTGAACAGGCGGTATGCCACTGAGTAGAGCTGGAGTTTCTTTAACCGGGCAGCATATGGCATCTGTTTGAGCCCTTTGATCCTGTTGATGAGGTACTTTTGGGGTCTTTCCAGTTGCTGCAGGTGTCTGGTAAGGTACATCCCAAAAGGGGCACTGTACTCAATTATGGGCCTGATTAGGGATGAGTAAAGAGGCACGATGACCTCCCCTGATCTAGATGTGAATCCCTTCACAATTAGGTGGGCCATATAAAATGTTTTTCTAACCACTTTGGCCACGTGGTTGTCAATTGAGAGATTGCTATCAACGTAGGTCCCCAGGTCCCTAATTACTTCTTCTGTACTTAATGGATTACCACCTATGTGGTAATTTGTGGGCACTTTGTTTTTGCCAAAGGGGATGACTATACACTTTTTGGCGTTTAGCTTGAGGCCATGGCTCTGGCACCAATTGTCTGTTTCTATGAGGCCCTTTTGGAGGATGCTTGTGTCGGCTGGAGAGTCGATTATGGCACCCAGTTTGCAGTCATCTGCAAACTTGGTCAGACACAGTCCTTCCGTGTTGGCCTGTACCTCCGAGAAATATATACCGAACAAGAGAGGTCCCAGGACTGAGCCTTGTGGGACGCCACTTGTAACTGGTTTGGAGTCTGACATGGCTCCAGCAATTCTAACCATGTGGTTCTGTCCTTGAGCCAGTTTGCAACCCATCTAGTGACATAGGGGTTTATGTTTAAGCTGGTGATCTTATCTATAATGCCCGAGTGGGGTATTGTATCGAAGGCATTTGCGAGGTCCAGGTAGGCTGTGTGGACCACCTTCCCCTCGTCAATGGCCTTGGTGACTGTTTCAAAGAAATCGACCAGGTTTAAGAGGCAGGATCTGCCCTTAACAAAGCCGAACTGGGTAGGATCCAGTGTCTGTAGGTCCCCAATATCTTTATTTATGAGGGGATTCTGGCGTGTAGCTTGCAAGACAGTTCCCTGCGAGCTACATCGCCGAAACCAAACGGCTGCAGCAGCACTTTGCCGTAGTGCAATTTGGATGAAAAGCATAGCCGCTGCAGCTGTAATCTATGAACGGGCAGATACAGCCATACGGGATGTGTAACGCATTCCTTCTTCTCATTCAATGAATGCATTTATTTAATTATTTATTTATTTTGTTGTCAGACTGACAGACACGCCGGAATCCTTTATGAGGTCCATGATGATCCTTTCCATAGCTTTGCAGACCAAGCTAGTCAGGCTTATGGGGTGATAGTTTCCAGGATCCGTTGAGGCACCACCTTTGTGGAGAGAGACCACTGTTGCTGTACGTCACTCTTTGGGTACATATCCTGTAGTAAGGCTGAGATTGAACAGTAGTTTTATGTTTGGGTTTAGCTCTTCTTGGAGTTCATGTAGGACGCAGCCCAGGACACCGTTTGGTCCCATTGATGCTGTGTTTTTTGCTTTGGAAGAGGGCGGCTCTTACCTGAGCATCTGAGATGTCAGGGGGGCAAGCACTCTGCTGGGATAGATATTTGCCCTTTTGGTGGGGAGGGGGGGGAGAAGTTTGCGCTGAACCTGTCAGCTAGGATGTTGGCAATGTCTGTGGGTTTGGTGTATTTTTTGTCATTTTGGACTAATTCTGAGCATATCTGGGAATTCCCACCCAGGTTCCTAACATAACTAAAGAAAGCCTTGTGATTATCCTTAGTGTCCTGTGCAATTTTTCTCTCGAAGCTGGCCTTAGACGATTTTATGAGTGCCCGTAGTTTTTTGCTAATACTGATCAGAGATGCCTTCCCTTTTTGGGATTTTGCTCTATCATGTAGTAGCTTCCTCCTTCTATTGTATAGTTTGTTGATGGCTGGGTTCCACCAGACAGGACGTCTGCCTTTGGAGGACTGGGTCTTGGTTTTATTTGGGACTGCATGATCCATGCATTCCTGAAGGTGTTCATAGAATGCGTTTATAAAAGATTATGCGGTCTGGGCCATATTTTCCACAGGCCCGGTGGCTTTGAAGGATTCCACCTCGGTTTTGAGGAGTGTGAAATTTGCTTTAGAGAAGTTTTTCACTGTGGTTTTCTGGGCAGGGGGTGGGGTCAGGATGTGAATATCCAGTGAGATTAGTTTATGGTCTGATCTTACCAGTGAGGGATACACTTCTGGTCTGGAGCATAGAGTCCCCATGTTGGTGATGATCAGGTCCAGTATGCTTTCCCCTCTTGAGGGAGTGGTAACAAGTTGTTCCATAGCATTTGAGTTTATAAATTTTAGGAACCTTTGGGCTAGGGTGTTGGAGCTAGAGTAATGCTCCCAGTCTATGTTTGGGTAGTTGAAGTCATCCAATATAATGGTGTTTGGAGAGACCTTCATATTTTCCAGTGTTCTCAGGAAGGCTGAGTGGGGTTCCTGGGTTTGGGAGGGTGGTCTGTAGCAGGCTATAAACTGGAAGGCAGTTTTACCCACTGTTAGTTGCACATGGATAAGTCTCTGATGCTTTGTGCTGTGCCACCAACCTGGAGGTGTGGGTATCTGACAAATATTGATACTCCCCCTCCTTTTATGTAGTCAGTCAGTTAGATAGCTTAAGTTTAATGTTCCTGTTATCCATCCTGATGTATTTGTATACAATAAACTACTTAAAGAAACACCCAAGCATCAACATCATCTTAATGCACATAAGAGCGACATAGTGTTAGAAATGGGATCCAAAGTTAAAGCCAGGAGGCTACTGGTTAGAGTTGGAGGAATATAGATGAGTGGATCATCCCTACTGCTCAAATGACTCGCAAAACAGGTCAGAAACGAATTCCAGGTATTAAAACTTGCTTAAATGATTTATTTTGCTATAAATATAAAACAACGCACTCAGAACACTCAAAATGAATTTCTTACTAAATGAAATGTCCTAAACTGCGACACACTGATAAAAAATAATTATGAAAATGTTTGAAACAATATCTGAAGCACATAAAATGTACAAGAAAAGGGAAAACGACTATTTTTTCGCTATGTGCTACTTTTTCATATTAACTAAAGCTATTCAAAATATCCGAAGTGTGAAAAGTGTTTGCAAGTGTGTGCAATATTACAGTGCAGTTTTATATTTCGCAGAGTACAGTACTTTGAAGAGCTTATTGTGCATTTGATTATCATTACAAATACCTGGTGTGTGTGAATGTCCGTACATAATTATAAGGATCATTTTGCATTCTGTTTTACTATAATCTGTGGGCATGGCAGAAGATTTTCGGAGACCCGCACCACTTGTGTTTGATAACAACATTGCAGAAAATTGGAAAGTGTTTGAGAAGGAATATGACATTTTCATATAGGCTGCTTTTTCTGACAAAGAAACACATACACGACATTTATTCTGCTTAATTTAGCTGGTTCAGAGGCCACTGAAAGAACATGTTCATTTGTGTTTGCAGGGGAGGGGGAAGACCACCATATAGCGGTACCGGCTGAAATAAGAGAAGACCCAGAGTGCTTAAAATGTAAATTTAGAAAAATGTGTAAACCCCCAAACGAATATTACAATGGAAAGGCACATATTTTACACAAGTGATCAAAAATCTGGTGAAACATTTACAGCATATATAACTGACTTGAAATAAGGCTAAAAAGTGCAGATTTGATGAACTGAGAGATGAGATGATAAAAGACAGGCTTGTGTGTGGTATTAATAACACAGTAAGAAAGATTTTGCTTCAAGACAGTGACTTAACGTTAAATAAGGCCATTGAGATTTGTCAGCTATACGAGCTTACAGAAAAGCACACAAATATGCTTACAAATGAGAACAGCTGTGGAAAGTACAGTGACAAAGCTTCATATTGCAGCACGTGGTTGAAAGAAAAGTACAGTTGTGTACACTTACCATAAATGTAGATGTTCGAGTGTATCCACTGTTGCAGTCATTACATTTGGGTTATCTGCTTGCAGTAGCCCTCATTCGGCCTGATTAACAAAGTCTTGGGTCCTGCGTCAGTTGCTGTCCCTTCTTCCATGACGTCAGGTCGTCAGGGGGTATAAAACATGCAGCCGACGCCATTACATCAGTTTTCCTTGTCCCAGATGTCAAGTGCCCCCCTACCTAATGGAAGCAATTAAATCTATAAATACAAGGATATACCTCCAACAAAAAAGCAAATACACCAAAAAGCTTTTTGAGCATAGTAAGTGAAAGTAGAGATATAGCCAAAAGAAGAAAGGGGGCTGGACAGAGGGTAATCAGGACTGCAACAGTGAATACACTCGAACATCTACATTTATGGTAAGTGTACACAACTGTACTATGTTCTTCGTGTTTCACTGTTGCAGTCATTACATTTGGGTAGATTCCCAAAGCTAAGGTTGGGAGGAGGAATTCAAATAGAATTAGGACCAGCTATAAGGCCCTGCAAGACTGCAGTGGCAAAACCAGCTCTGGATTTAGAGAAAATTGGCAAATGATAATGCTTGGTAGAAGTATGTACAGAACTCCAGGTAGCAGCTTCTAGGATGTCCCTAGTAGGGACGCCCCTGAGAAAGGCTGTAGAGGTAGATGCAGCCCTGGTTGAATGGAGTCTTATGCCCTGTGGGATAGGTTTTCCATGGTGCTTACAGCAGAAATGAATGTAGTGGCCTATCCATTTTGAAATGGTTTGTTTTGAAAAAGCTTTCCCCTCTGTCCCTGCAGCAAATGCCACAAGCAGTTGTTCAGATTTCCTTTGAGGTTTAGTCCTGTCCAAGTAGAATCTAATCTGTCTGTGCACATCTAAAGAGTGCAGTATCTGTTCCCCTTTGTTCTGTGGGTTAGGAAAGAAAGTAGGCAAATGAATGGACTGATTAAGAGCCACACTGGATACCACCTTGGGCATGAAGGAGGGATTGATTCTGAGGGACACCTTGTCCGCATGAAAGATGATGAAAGGTTCCACTGCCATAAGGGCCTGTAATTCAGACTCCCTTCTTGCAGAAGTGATTGCTAAAAGGAAAGCTGTTTTCCAGGAAAGAAATGTTAAATCTGCAGTAGCAGCTGGCTTGAAAGGAGGAAGTTTCTCCAACACAAAGTTAAGATCCCAGGCTGGAGTTGGAGCTCTCCTGGATGGACTTAAATTTTTTGGCCCCTCTGAGGAACTGCTTGAGCAGATGGTGAGAGGAGAGGGGAGGCTCTGTGCTATAACGAGATGAAATGGCTGAGGCATAAATTTTGATGGAGGAAAAGAACAAGTCCTTATGAAGCATCTCAGTTAAGTATTGTAGAATCTGAAGTAAATTGGGCACTAATGCGTTCATTACTTGAGATTGGTTCCAGGCACAAAATCTTTTCCATTTTGCAGCATAAGATTTTTCAGTACTAGGCCTCCTTGCCTCTAAATGATATCCATCACCGATTTACTGAGGGATGGTAAAGGAGAGATTAGGTAAATAGCCAGGCTGCTAGGTTCAGGATTTGCAGCTGAGGGTGCAGAATCTGGTTCTCCTGCTGAGACAACAGGGAAGGAGTCTGAGGCAGGTGCCATGGAGGCAAGCGTGACACACTGCGCAAGAGTGGGTACCAGTGTTGGCGAGGCCAGTCTGGTGCAATTAAAATCGTCCTTGGCTTTTCCTGTTTTGATCTTTAGTAGTACCTTGGAGAGCAGAGGAAAGGCATAAACTGATAGGTTTTTCCAGCTGAAGGATAGAGCATCCACTTTCCAAGCTTGTTTGTGGGGAATCCTTGTGCAAAATTTGTCCAGTTGATGGTTCTGGGGGAAGCAAACAGGTCTATACCTGGGCTCCCCCATTTTCTTGTCAACATGTTGAAAATACTTGGTTCCAGTTTCCACTCGTGTGGGTCCATGAGGTTTCTGCTTAGTCGGTCTGCCAGTGTATTTAGTTTTCCTAGCAGGAATTGAGCTTGTAGATTCACTTGGTA
Organism: Protopterus annectens; assembly: GCF_019279795.1. Lineage (NCBI taxonomy): Eukaryota > Metazoa > Chordata > Ceratodontiformes > Protopteridae > Protopterus > Protopterus annectens. The sequence goes on from NC_056731.1 coordinate 1,345,150,956, forward strand.
GCTCAAGGCTGTGTTCCACAATGTCATGGCTAGTCTGCAGAGGGGGTAAGAATGTGTACTTGTGCTTGTTTATGCACCACATGACAGTGGTGTTGTCCGTCTTTACCATTAGTTGTCCTGGAAGAATGTGGTCCTTGAAGGTTGTCAGAGTATTCTGTACAGCTAACATTTCCTTTTGATTTATGTGCAGGTGCATTTGACTTGGGCACTTCCCTGCCAGGTGAGCCCCCATGCATAGGCTGATGCTTCTGTTGTTAAGATTTAGGCGGCAGGGGGTAATGTGAATGGTAGTCCCCTGTTTTAGTGGCAGGCCTCTGCCCACCAAAGGAACTCTAGGCGTAGGTAAGATATGACAGGAATCCTTGCTTCTAGATCCTGTGAATATTGACACCATAGGCTTTTGAGATACCACTGTAGTTTCCTCATATGCAGTCTTGCATATGGAATTAGAAGAATGCAGGAGGCCATGAACCCCAAAGCTTGGAGAATTTGCCTTGCAGATAGCTGGGTTTTTGTGGCCACTTGTTTGAAGAAGGTTGTCAAATTAATCCGTTTCTCTGGCGTGAGGAAAGCCATCTGGGAAGTTGTACTCATGCTTGCTCACAAAAATAAAATTTGTTGACAGGGTACCAGGTGTGATTTCTTTTCGTTTATGGTGAACCCCAGACAAACCAGTACCCTTTGAACAAAGGCCAGATGATTCAAAAGAATATCCTGGCTTTCTGCCTGAATTAGACAATGGTCCAGGTATGGGTATATTTGAATATTTCTTTTCCTATAAAATGCAATGACTGGAGCTAGGCACTTTGTGAATATCCTAGGCACAGTAGATAAGCCAAAGGGCAGTACAGAGAACTGATAGTAAATGCAGCTTGCTTTGAAGCGTAGGTATCTTTTTCATTTGTGTTACCATTATCTTCTGCAAGACTCCCTGATAGGGATTGCAAGCATGCTTCTTTTAAGTCTAGTGTTGCCAACCATGCATCTTTGCCTAGCATAGGAAGCAGCTGGTGAAGAGTCAGCATCTTGAATTTTGGAATTACCAGAAAGGTGTTTAGAGTATTAAGGTCCAAGATAGGACGCCATGTACTGCCTTTTCTGGGTACCAGGAAAAGTCTCGAATAGAAACCTTGCCCCTTTTCCTCTTCTGGTACTAACTGAATAACCCCCATGTTTAAGAGAGAGAGAGTACTTGATTTTGGGCCTCTGCCCACTGATTTGGGGGTAAGATCTGGCCACCCACTTGGTGTTGGTAATGTGTGGAAGTGAAATCTGTATCCTTGAGACACTATATTTAAAACCCATTTGTCCTGGGTAATGAGTTTCCAGTTTTTGGCCTGCAGACCAATCTTTCCGCCTAAAGGAGCATTCAGTTGGGACGTGCTTGGAAGTTTTAAAAGCAAGTCATTGAGGCAGTTTTCCATAGGGGGGAGTCTTACTACTCCCAGATTTGGGTGCGGAAACCCCCCACTGCTTAGTCTTGTGTGTCCCTTGGGACTGAAAAGTACAGTTTTGTACCTACCATAAATGTAGATGTTCGAGTGTTCACCCTGCTGCAGTCATCACACTTGGGTTATCCTGTCGTCAGGCGGTCCCGCAGTTGGCCGGAATTCCAAAGTCTTGGTCCGGCGTTGGTTGCTGTCGCCTCTTCCCTGACGTCAGTGCGCCAGGGATATATATATAATGCAACCAACACCATTTTCTTCAGTTTTTCTTGCCCCAGATGTCAGGTGCCCCATAAAAAGGTGGTCAGAATTTAGAACCAAAGGGAGTAACCTCTGCACAAACACAAAATCCCTTCAGCTATAAGCAAATACATTAGCAAGGTATAGAAGAGATTTAGCCAGTAGATCAGAGGGGATGGAGGGAGTGTAACCTGGACTGCAGCAGGGTGAACACTCTAACATCTACATTTATGGTAGGTACAAAACTGTACTATGTTCATCGTGTTACCCTGCTGCAGTCATCACACTTGGGTTGAATCCCAAAGCTAAGGAAGGGGGGAGGTATCATAGAGGGTTAGTGGAGGCTATAAGGCCCTGCAGAACTGCAGTGGCGAAACCCGCCCTGGTCTTAGAGTAAACAGGCAAGTGATAGTGTTTGGTAAAGGTGTGTACTGAACTCCAAGTTGCAGCTTCTAAAATCTCCTTGGATGGAACCCCTCTGAGAAAGGCTGTAGAGGTAGCTGTTGCTCTGGTAGACTGGGACCTAATGTTAGCAGGGACTGATTTCCCATGATGGGTATAGCAATGCCTATCCATTTAGAAATGGTTTGCTTTGATATAGCCTTCCCTTGAGAAGCTATAGCATAGGATACAAAGAGTTGGTCAGATTTTCTGAAAGCCTTAGTTTTGTCGAGGTAGTAACGAAGTTGCCTGTGAATGTCCAAGGAATGCAGGAGTCTCTCACCTTTGTTCTGTGGATTTGGGAAGAAGGTGGGTAAGTGGATGGTCTGATTTAAAGCCACACTGGAAACCACCTTAGGCATAAAGGAAGGATTAGTTCATAGAGAAACTCTGTCTTGATGAAAAATGAGGAAAGGTTCCACTGCCATTAGTGCTTGTAGTTCTGAGACTCTTCTAGCTGAAGTTATTGCTAGGAGCAGGGCAGTCTTCCATGACAGGAAGTGAAGATCTGCAGAGAAAGCTGGTTCAAAGGGAGGTAGCGTTAGTTTTTCCAGAACAAAATTGAGGTCCCATGTTGGTGTAGGAGCTCTCCTGGGTGGTCTAATGTTTTTTGCCCCTCTGTGGAACTGCCTTAGAAGAGGATGTGAAAATAAAGGTGGATCCGTGTTGTAGTGAGCTGAAATAGCTGAAGCATGGATTTTAATAGAGGAAAAAGAAAGTCCTTTGTGCAACATCTCAGCTAAATACTGTAGAATGTGAGGCATGTGAGGCTGAATTGTGTCTTGGCCTTTAGCTTGGTTCCAGGCACAAAACCTTTTCCATTTGTCCAAATAAGCCTTCCTGGTGCTTGGCCTTCTGGCTTCCAGAATAACATCCAGAACTGCTTGGGAAAGAGGAGCTGGTTGGATGTTTAGTTGATTTGCCATGCAGCCAGATTTAAAGTTTTGAGCTGGCTGTGAAGAATCTGATTGTTTTGTTGTGTGAGCAAATGGGGGATTTGAGGCAATATCCATGGTGGGCTATGAGCCATATTTCTCAATAGCGGGTTCCAGTGCTTGCGTGGCCAGTCTGGGGCTATGAAAATCATTCGTGGTCTCTCCTTTTTGACTTTCAGAAGAACCTTTGTGAGGAGAGGCAATGGAGGGAAGGCATATACTGTCAGGTTTTTCCAACTGAAAGAGAGTGCGTCCACTTTCCAAGCTTGATGGTGAAATGTCCTTGTACAAAATTTTGTTAGTTGATAGTTTTGAGGACTGGCAAACAGGTTTATGTCTGGAAGGCCCCATTTTTGAGTTATCATTGCAAATATCTGTGGATCTAGTTTCCACTCGTAAGGATCCTTGATGTTTCTGCTGAGGTCATCTGCCAATGTGTTTTTCTGTCCTGGCAGGAATTGAGCTTGTAACTGAACTTGGTAAGCCAGAGCTGTTCCATAAGATCATTGCTTGCCTGCATAGAGGGTAGGAATGTGTACCCCCTTGTTTGTTTATGTACCACATTACTGTGGTGTTGTCCGTCTTTATTGCACGTTGTCCTGGATGTAATAGATCCTTGAAGGCTGTCAGAGCTTTCTGTACAGCTAGCATCTCTTTTTGATTTATGTGCAGATTTCTTTGATCTGCAGTCCATAGGCCTTGAATGCATTGTCCTGCCATGTGTGCCCCCCAGGTGTAATCTGAAGCATCTGTTGTGATAGTTTGCCTGGCTGGGGGGCAAGCTGAAAGGCTGACCCTTGTTGTGGTGACATGCCTGTGACCACCATAGAAATTCCTGTTGTAGGCAGGGAATAAGAGATATCATTGTGTCCAAGCTGTGGCTGTGTTCGAGACCATATGCTTTTTAGGTACCACTGTAATTTCCTCATATGCAGCTTTGCAAATGGTATTATTAGTATGCAAGATGCCATGAAGCCCAAGGCCTGCATAATTTCTCTTGCAGTTAATTGGGTCTTTGTTGCCATTGTCTTGAAATATTGAGTCAGTTGTAGTTGTTTGTCTGGCATAAGATAAGTCTTCTGGGCCGTTGTATTCAAGCTGGCACCCAGGAATGTCATTATTTGTGAGGGTACTAATTTTGACTTATTTTCGTTTACTGTGTACCCCAGGCAGTTTTAGTAGATGCTTTACAAAGGCCAGATGATGTAAGAGAATGTCTTTGCTTTCTGCTTGGATGAGGCAGTCGTCCAGGTATGGATATGTTTGAATTCCTCTTTGTCTGCAGTATGCAATTACTGGTGCCAGGGATTTTGTAAAGACTCTGGGCACAGTAGATAAGCCAAAGGGCAGTGCAGAGAATTGGTAATGGGTTGAACCTGCAATGAAATGGAGGTATCTTCTGCAACTTTGTCTGATAGGGACATGCAGGTATGCCTTCTTGAGGTCCAACGTTACTAGCCATGCTTCCTTGCCCAACATGGGAAGTAGCTGCTGTAGTGTTAGCATCTTGAATTTGGGTACTTGTAAGTGTTTAGAATTGAAAGGTCCAGAATTTGTCTCCAGGCATTGTCCTTTCTGGGCACTAGAAAGAGTCTTGAGTAAAATACTTGGCCTTGCTCTCGAGTAGGTACCAGTTGAATGTCTCTCATGTCCATGAGAGCTGTAATTTGTTTTTGTGCCTCTGCCCATTGATTTTGTGGCAGGATTGGCATTCCTCTTTTCATTGGCAAGGTGTGAAAATGGAATCTGTATCCTCGTAAAATTATGTCTAGGACCCATTTGTCCTTTGTGACAATATGCCAGTTGTCTGCAAAAAGTGTGAGTTTCCCCCCCAAGGGGGCTGCCAAGAGAGTATTGCTTGGCCAGATGAGGTGCAAGTCATTGAGTTTGCCTTCTGGTGGATTGAGACCTGTCTTCTCCTCCCTTCTGTGTTGTAGTGCCCCATTGGCGAAGTTTATACTGGGCTTGTGGTTGTCCTCTGCCCCTTGGGCGTCTGTATTTACCCCTCTGTGGTCTGTCAGTAGCTGGAAAGGGCCAATTTTTTGTTGGCCAGTTTCTGCTGAAGTGAGGGGGTTGTACCTGTAGGAAATCTTTGACTGTCTGCATAGATTTTGCCTTATCCTCCATTTTCTTTAAAACTTCTTCTGCTTTAACTCCAAAAAGAACATCCTGCTGTAAGGGAGCATCCAGTAGTTTTGCTTTAACATGATCAGGCAGAGTTTGTTCCTTTAACCAAGCATGCCTGCGTATAACAGACCCAGTGACAGCTGCTCTGCAGGAGGCCTCCAAGGAATCAAACCCACATTGTAAGGTATGTTTGCCCACCTGCTCAGTGGCGTGCAACAGATCCTGTACTTCTTTCAATTCAGATTGTTGAGGGAGAGTGGTTATTCTTTGCTTTAACTGAGAGATTAGGAATTGCTGATACTTAAGCATGTGAAATTGGCAATTCAGTGCCCTCATAGCTAGTGTGGCTGAGGTGTAAACCTTTTCCCCCACCTGTCTAGTGCTCTGGAATCCCTCTCAGAAGGTACTGGGTTTTTAGCCATAGAAGCCTTAGCCCCCTTGGGACCCTGGGAGATAGCCTCTGGGTCAGCTACAGGGCTTTTGTAAAGAAATTTGTGAGAATCAGGCACTCTATAGTATCTGTCAGGCTTAGCCGGAGCAGGAGGTAGAGTGTCTGGGCTGAAACTGGATTCTAAATAAACATCATCCACAATGTCCAAAACTGGTGGGATGGCTAGTGGTCTGTGTTGGGGGAGTAAAAGAAACTCTCTGAGCCTTTTCTTCGAGTCAGAGTAATCCTGACCTTCCCAGTGAAAATGTTCCCTCATAGTGTGTAAAGTTTCCCCAAAGGAGTAGTCTTCAGGAGAAGAAGCTGAGGGAATAGAGTCCTCAGCATCAGAATCTTCATAAGGAGAGAAGGAGTAATCTTGGTCCTCGGAGGAGTCTGAAGAAATGGACACTTTTTGAGAAGATGCATAATCTTCCTCTTGTCTAGGCCTTTTGTCAGGAGGGGGCTGGGAACCCCTGATTAGAGAAATCAAATCTTCAGCCATTTTGAGCATCTGTTTCTTAGGCATAGGGCCTTGAACAGGAGACTGAAGTGCAGTCCTTTTAGATTTAGTAGGAGTCTTCGACTTAGAAAACGTTTTAATGGTGAGAGTCGGTCTGAAAACACCTTCAGAAACCGATGGTGTTTCTGCAGCACCGACATCTTTTGTAGCAATGTCTTCGGATGGGCCTGAACTAAATGGCTGCGTCGGCCTGGTGCATTCCGACAAAAGTTCCGTAGCGGTCTGGGGTTCCAGATCTGCGGTAGTCAGGGGCTGTGTCGGAGCCTCACTGAGGACCGGAGACCGGATCAGCCGAGGCCTCGGAATCTGGCTTAGGCCTGGGCTGTCTGTCCTTATCCTTGCGTTTTTTGTGCACACCGGTAGTCGGTTGCTCAGACGGCACGGTGTAGTTGAATTTCCTACCGAAGTAGTGTCATGCAAAATCAAAGCGTCTTTTAATAGTACACTTATTAAACCTAGCACAAAACCGACAAGTAGTGACGTCGTGGTCTGGGCCTAGGCAAGGTATGCAATAAGAATGAAAATCCTTATGAGGTATTTGCTTCCCACAACAAATACAACTGTTAACTTTTTCTGACATCGGTCTGAGGCAAGAAAAGTTTCCCCAACGGGGTACTTAGCTTTATAGAAGACTTCGGTCTGAAATTTGAATTCGAAAATCTCAGGAGTTGGCCGACCGGCACTTGCGAACTGCTTCTGCTTCGGGCACCGCGCGGCAAGAAAGACTGAAGAAAATGGCGTCGGTTGCATTATATATACCCCTGGCGCACTGACGTCAGGGAAGAGGTGACAGCAACCGACGCCGGACCAAGACTTTGGAATTCTGGCCGACTGCAGGACTGCCTGACAACAGGATACCCCAAGTGTGATGACTGCAGCAGGGTAACACGATGAACATCCTGGGGTTTCTGCTGCATCTGGGTTTGGCTTGAGAAGACCTGGAAGGGGCTGGAAAGGACCAATTTTTAGAGGGCCAGTGCCTACTAAATCTAGGAGGCTGAACTTGTAAGAAATCTTTAACAGTTTGCATAGATTTAGCTTTATCTTCCATCTTTTTAAGAACTTCCTCAGCCTTGTTGCCAAACAGGCAGTCCTGACTTAAAGGAGCATCCAACAATTTAGCTTTAACATGATCAGGCAAAGATTGCTCCTTAAGCCAAGCATGCCTTCTGAGCACAGACCCAGTAACAGCAGCCCTGCAAGAGTCCTATAATGAATCAAATCCACATTGCAAAGTACGTTTTCCAACCTGTTTAGCAGAATGCATTATTTATTTTATTTATTTATTTATTTCCAGTTGGTTTACCACGATAGTCCATTGGGCCAAAAATAACCAGTTTTCAATAAAGTCCTTTGGAGAAAAGTTCCAAATACAAGAAAAGATTACAGTCATGGTTTTAGATTACAAAAAGTAATATTACTACAGAGTACGGTTTTAGGTTACAAAAAGTACAAATACTACAGAATACAAAAAACAGTTATATTTAGAAAGAACATTATATTATGGAGTAAATAACAAAGGGTTTACATTTTAGAGAACACTATTTTAAGGTAATTTTAGAAATGAGAATTACATGTTATAGTATCTGAGTAGCTCGTTACTCATGGGATAGTATAGGCTAGTGCAGAGAGCACGACTTAAGAGAATGAAGTGTAGCGGTTGTTGTCAGTACAAAGAGGAGAAGAGATTATGTAGGGTGGGAGCAGCAGCATTCCCACAGAATATAAGATGTGAGTGAAGTGATTTTTTGAATTAAGAGTGATTGGTGGTGGTGCGTATAGAAGGTGGTAGGGAGTTCGAGGCGTGCAAGGGCACAGGATAGGAGATTTTTACCTGGGGGACGGGTTGGTTTGTACAGTGCTATTAGGTTTTGGTTGTTAGATCTTAGTAGTCTACCTGGGAGGTGCATTTTGAAGGGAGAGGAGAGGGAGGGACAGAGGGGGGGTTGAAGATGAGCTTGTGATCTAGAGTGAGTTGAGTGCAGGTGAGATGATTGGATAATTCTAACCAATTTAGTTTGTGGAGGTATACACAATGGTGAGTAGATGACTTATGGCTGGTAGCGAACTTGGCAATTTTAATGCAGCAGGAGGAGAGCCTTGTCTTGAGAGAGGACTGTAGGTTAGTTAGGAGTGGGGCACCATAAAGTAGAAAGGGGAGGAGAAATGTGATATAGAGGTTAAATTTAGTGGAGGTGTAGCGATTTTGGCGGTAAAGCATGCCAAGTTTTTGGTGGGTTTTTTTAATATTTAGTTGTAGGTGGGAGTTGAATTTGAGCTGGTTATCTATAAGGACTCCTAGCAGTTTGGCCTTAGATACCAATTCGATAGTTGTGTTGTTGTGGCTGGAAAAGAATGAAGCTGTACTGAAGGAGGTGGCTTCAGAGGGGGTAAATACCATGAGTTTAATTTTAGAGGCATTGAGTGCTAAGTGATTTTCTTTCATCCACAGTTTAGTGGTTAAGAATGCGTCTTGGGTAAGCTTTAGGAGTGTGGGATGGAGCTGGCAGAACAGATTATAGTTGAATCATCTGCGTATTGGATAAGATTAGTATAAGGGATGGAGAGGTGGAAGTCATTTATAAATATATTGAAAAGGAGGGGACCCTGTATGGACCCCTGGGGAACACCAGTGTTGGTATTAATGAACGAGGAGGTGGCTTTGTTCCATTTTACTGCTTGTTGTCTGTTGGAGAGGTAGCTGTTGAACCAGTTTATAGAGGAGGGGTATATGTTTAGTTTAGAGACTTTAGCAAGTAGGAGATTGTGAGAGATGGTGTCAAAGGCTTTAGATAGGTCAAGTAGCAGTGTAGATACAATATTACCAGAGTCTTGTGCGTTATTCACAGTTTCAAGGAAGGAGAGAAGGGCGGTCATTGTACTGTGTCCGGGTCTAAATCCATGTTGTGTGGGAGTTAATAGGATGTTGTCAATAAGATAGGGAAGGAGTTGTAGATGGATGCACTTTTCTAGAATTTTGGAGATGGGAGAAAGGATGGCGATGGGACAGAAATTAAAGATACTGTTACTGTTGCCTCCTTTGTGTAAGGGTATGATAGAAGCCTTTTTCCAAATCAGGGGTACATGACCTTCATGAATAGAGCGATTGATTAGAATACTGATGGGCAAGGAAATGGCTAGAGCAGCTATGCTAAGAAAATATGAGGGGATGTTATCGGGGGCATTTGAACATGGTTTCAGTTTCTGTAGGAGTTTTTTATGGTAAATGTGGGTATAGGATTTACTGAGAAAGGTAGGGGCTGAGAAGAATGTGTTAGAGAGAGGAGGAGATGGGGAAGATGTGACGAGATGCAGAAGAGAAGGGTGAAGTATTGTATGAGAAGGAGGGAGGAGAAGAATTTACTGAGAAGGGAAGGGACTGAAAGGTGAGTGTGTTTGAGAGTGGAAGAGATGGTGAAGATGTGACAGGAGATGGTGGGTGAAGTGTTATTGGAGAAGGATGTTGGAGAAGTGGAGGCTGTAGTGTTATGGAAGGATGAGATTAGTTTACAGATGGAGTCAATGAAAAAGGAGTTAAACTGTGTGGCAAGATCGATGTCTAGTGCATTTGGGTCAGGGCTGGGGATTTTTGTTTTGCCTGGATTGATGAGAGTGGAGATGCCTTTCCAGAATTTTTGTGGGTTAGTTTTATGGTTGTTTTGGAGCAGGGAGAAATAATTCTATTGGTCTACAGTAATAAGCTTTTTAACTTTGTTACAAAGTGTTTTATATTCCTTAAGGTTGGAGGGTGATTTGTTTTTCTGGTGATGTGCCCAGGCTTTATCTCTAAGGTGCATGATACCTAGCATGTTTTTAGTTAACCAAGGGGCAGTTTTGCTTTTTATTCTTTTTGATTTTATGGGGGCATGGCAATCTAAAAGGTTTAAGAAAGTTGAGTTGAAGTAGGCAACTGCATTTTCCCAGGGTAGAGTTTTTAGAGGATTCCAGTTAATTAAATTTAGGGAGTTAGAGAAGGTATCTGGTTTGAAGTATTTTAGGTTGCAAGTAGTGATATAGTTGTGTGTTAGATGTATGGAAGAAGGGTGAAAGTGGGGAGGTGGTCACTGAGGGAATCGGGAAGAGTGCCACTGTTAGAGAAATTATGTAGGTGGGAGACTTAAGATTCAGTCTAGGGTACTGCCATTAGAGAGGTTTTTAGAGGGTCTGGTTATGGAGTTGACTAGTTGAGATATAGAGATTTATATTTAGAGGGTTAGTGGGAGACTGAATGGAGGACCAATTAATATTCATGTCACCCAAGATTATTGTTTTGTTGTTAATGTTGGTTGAAAGCCATGACAGGATGTTTTCAAGTGTTGAAATGTTGTCAACAGGGGGGATGTAAAACGAGGCTATGCATGTGTGTTTGTGTCTATTTACCTGAAGTGATGTTAGGAGTAATTCTGCATTAGTGAAGTGGGGAGTAGGTTTGTTGTAGGGAGTAACTGATAAGGAGGATGAGTACAGGAGAGCTACTCCACCCCCTTTTTTGTGGGTTCTATCTTTTCTGATGATGGAATAGTTGGGTGGTGCAATTTCGGAATCATTTATTTGTGGTTTTAACCAAGTTTCAGAGATAGACAGGATGTCAGGTTTGTTGTGGACAAGCCAGGCATGGAGGTTGGGTATTTTATTGTCTATGCTTTGGGCATTTAGAGAAGCTAGTAGGATGGATTTAGGTGTAGAGGGGGAGGTGTGGGGGTCTGGGTTGGGGTGTATATCTCCTGATAACAGAATGGTAGGTAGATGTTGGATAAGGCTAGAGAGGTAAGTGGACTGCTTACGGTCTCAGTTTAGCTTTGTTAGAATTGGGAGGGTTGTGATGGTTAGTGAGGGAGTAGATTGGTTGAATGGAGTAATAAGTTTATAGGGAAAAAGTAGAAAGTTATTTATAGGATATAGGCTGGGGGATATAGGAATAGGTGAGCCTGAGAGTGGTGAGGTAAGTTGGTTGGTTGTGTGAAAGGATGGTGAGTGGTTGGTGGAAGTGGGCTGGGGTAAGGTAGTGGATGTAGGATATGTTAAGAAGTAATAGTAGTTGGATAGAGAAGGATATAGATATTGAAGGCATGGTGTGGCTTGAGGTGCTAAGAGTGGGTGTGTGGTGGCTGAATCAGGATGCAGGAGCCAGTAGAATAGAGAATTACTGGAGGGATGGTAAGGGTGGAGAAGGTTGGTAAGGAAGACGTAGGTGTGGTTATATGTGTATAAATGTAGAGGTCGTAGGGGTAGGTGGGAATTGGGGGCAGGGAGGGGAGTGAAGAGGGCACAACAGAAATCCCAGTCGAGGTGAGCGGAGAAACTAGTATCAGCTGGAGCAGTTAAGAACTGCACTGAGTAACTGGGACAGCAGTCACCTAGGGAAGAATGGACAGTATTCCTGTTTAAAAGAGAAGGAGGGAAAAAAACTGAGTTCTGCTGCCACCTACAGGCAGGAGTACAGAGTCACAGTCAAGAGGAAGTGGAGGAGGTATAGTCCCTGTTAGTGTGCATGCTGTCGGGGCGTATATTACAGTAACAAGCCACAGTACAACAGGCTATAATAGAACAAAGGAGCAGTGCACTAAAAGCCCGCAGGAGCTTACATTTTATTTTTTGCAGTAGCAAAAAAAAAACACACTTGTCCTCTGGGGAAAACGTGATCCAGCAAAAGTTGTCAAGAGTCTCAAAGGGTTCCTTCAATATCAGGACAGGAAGGATGTTGAAGCTGAGCAAGCTAGAAGAGAGCAAAAAAAATGTAATGAGATCAAGGATTTATATGTCTATGTGCATATGTCACAAGAGGGGAGTGAGGTGGGTATGGAGGGAGAGCGTGGGTAAATAGAGTAAGAGGACTTGAGAGTGGATGTCTGGGTAGTGCATTTAGTGGGTAGAAGAGAGTTAGAGGGATCCTGAAGACAGTGTACAGAGTATTAGACTAAATCCTGTAATTTTTTATTTTCAGCACAGTCAGGAATCAACATCATTTTCTGTTTAAGCAATCCAATAACATGTTGTTGATACTTTAACATATGAAACTGGCAGTTTAAAGCACTAATGGCCAAGGTTGCAGAAGTGTAAACCTTCTTACCCCATCATTCCAGTGCCCTGGAGTCTCTATCAGATGGGGTAGGATTTTTAGCAGAAGAGGCCTTAATGCCCTTGGGTCCCTGTGAAATAGTCTCTGGATCCGCAATAGGATTTTTAAAAAGGAACTTGTGTAAATCAGGAACCCTGTAACATCGGTCAGATTTTCTGAGAGCAGGAGGCAAAGAATCAGGGGCCAAACTAGATTCTGAAAAGGTATCATAAACAATGTCTAGTACCAGAGGTATAGCTAAAGGCCTATGCTGAGGCAGGAGTAAGAAATAGTACAGTTTTGTACCTACCATAAATGTAGATGTCTGATAGATATGCAACTGCAGTCATAACATATGGGTTGTCCTGCCTCAGGCAGCCCTCGGTCGGCCAGATTCCAAAGTCTGGGTCCGACGTCGGCTGATGTCGCATTTCTCTCCGACGTCAGAGCGGCAGGAGTACATAAGCATCAGCCGACGCCATCTTCTTCAGTGTTTCTTGCCCCAGATGCCAGGTGCCCTCCAAGGAAGGCTGTAATCAATTTGGAAGGCAAAACAGGTTTCCAGACAAATAAATAAGCAATAAACAGATACACCATAACAGATATCCCCAGCTAGGATAACAGGGAGAGGAGTGGACCCAAGGAATAGAGGGGAAGGAGGGAGGGAAAACCCGACTGCAGTTGCATATCTATCGGACATCTACATTTATGGTAGGTACAAAAACCTTAGGCATAGGAAGGGGATTAGCACGTAATGATACCCTGTCCTTATGCTGTACTATGTCCTTCAAGAATGCAACTGCAGTCATAACATATGGGTTGAATACCATAGCTTAGCTGGGGGAGGTGGAAAGCACTAAGAAAAGGATGGTGTAGCTATCAATCCCTGCAGGACTGCCGAAGCAAAGCCTGCTCTGGATCTGGAATATAAAGGAAGGTTGTAGTGTTTGGAGAATGTATGCACAGAGCTCCATGTAGCAGCTTCTAGAATGTCTTTTGTAGGCACCCCTCTTAAGAATGCTGTAGAGGTGGCTGTAGCTCTGGTAGAGTGTGGTCTGACATTGGATGGTACACTCTTTCCATGGAAGGAATAACATAATCTGATGCAATGTCCAATCCATTTTGAGATAGTCTGTTTGGAAACTGCTTTTCCTTGTACTCCAGGGGCGTAAGCTACAAAAAGCTGATCAGACTTCCTATTGGCCTTGGTTCTGTCCAGGCAGTAGCGAAGTTGTCTGTGAATGTCCAAGGTATGCAAAAGTCTTTCCCCTTTGTTCTCAGGATTGGGAAAGAAAGTAGGCAGGTGAATTGCTTGATTCAAAGAAACCCTAGATACCACTTTTGGCAGAAAGCTAGGGTTGGTTCGTAAGGAGACCCTGTCTCTATGAAAGGTAATGAACGGTGGTATTGCCATTAGGGCCTGTAATTCCGAAACCCTTCTTGCTGAGGTAATTGCCAACAGGAAAGCTGTCTTCCATGAGAGGAATTGCAAGTCCACAGAAGCTGCTGGCTCAAAGGGGGGCAGAGTCAGTTTTTTCTAGGACAAAGTTGAAGTCCCAAGCTGGTACTGGGGCCTTTCTTGGTGGCTTGATATTCTTGATTCCTCTAAGAAATTGCCTTAACAAAGGATGTAAGAACACAGGTGGATCAGTGTTGTATCTAGCTGAAATAGCTGAAGCATGTATCTTTATAGAAGAATATGAGAGTCCTTTCTGTAGCATATCTGCCAAGTATTCCAGGATGAGTGGGATGTTCAATAATGATGCATCATGACCCTTGCTGGTATTCCAAATGCTGAATCTCTTCCATTTTGCAGAATAAACCTTTCTGGTGGATGGTCTGCGGGCTTCTGTTAATATCCGCTGAACTTCCTTGGAGAAAGATAGATTGAGGTTATTCATGGAATCTCCCAAGCTGTTAGCTGGAGCGTCTGAATGTTGGGATGTACTGTCTTGAAGTTGTTTTGAGTCAAAAGATGGGGCCATTGGGGAAGGGCCCATTTTTTGTTGTGGCATATGCTCCGTAGTAGTGGACACCAGTGTTGTCTTGGCCAGTCTGGAGCTATTAGGATCCCTTTTGGTTTCTCTGCTTTGATCTTTAGTAGTACTGTGGTCATCAGTGGCAGAGGTGGGAATGCATAAATCTTTAGGAAGTTCCAGTTGAATGAGAGAGCATCTGTTTTCCATGCTTGTGGATGATATGCCCTTGAACAGAACTTTTGTAGCTGATGATTGAGGTGGGAGGCAAATAGGTCTACTTCTGGCCTGTCCCATGTCGAGGTGAGCCTTATGAAGATTTCTGGATGTAACCTCCATTCGTGGGGATCTAGGAAATTCCTGCTTAGGCTGTCCGCCAGCACATTGTCTTTGCCTGGAACAAACTGGGATTGCAACTGTATGTTTAAGCTCAGTGATTTTTCCCAAAGATTCATTGTCAGTCTGCAAAGGGGGTAAGAATGGGTGCCCCCCTGCTTATTTATGTACCACATGACAGTGGTGTTGTCTGTCCGTATTAGCAGGTGGCCTTGCTGAAGTTGTTGTTGAAAGGCCTCGATGGCATGCATGACTGCCAGCATTTCTTTTTGGTTGATATGCAGATGCGTTTCCTTTGGAGACCATTGACCTTGAATACATCTGCCCTCCATGTGCGCCCCCCATCCAAGGTCTGAGGCGTCTGTGGTCATTGTTTGTGTTATTTGTGGTTTTTTGAATGACATTCCTGTGTTTGCCTGGCTTACCGAGGCCCACCATAGGAATTCCTTTTGTAGGCATGGGATAAGCGGTATGGTTGTCTCTAGGTTGTTGCTGTGTTGAGACCATAAACTTTTTAGGTACCATTGAAGCTTTCTCATGTGTAGTCTTGCTAATGGAACCAGGAGAATGCATGATGCCATGTAACCCAGGGCCTGGAGGAATCTCCTTGCAGTCATCTGGGTGAGCTTTGCCAAACCTTTGAAATAATGAGTTAACTTCTTTTGCTTGTCTTCTGTCAGGTAAGCCATTTGAGAGGTTGTGTCTAGACTGGCTCCTAAGAAAGTAATTTGCTGGGATGGCTGCAGTCTTGACTTTTGGAAGTTGACTGTGTATCCCAGTGCTTGTAGCAATTGAATGACATAATCCAAGTTTTTTGTCAAAATCAGTTTGTCGTCCGCGTGTATGAGGCAGTCGTCCAGGTACGGATAAATTTGGATCCCCTGGAGCCTGAATGAGCAATTACTGAAGCCAGGCATTTTGTAAACACTCTGGGCGCAGTAGATAAGCCAAATGGCAATGTTGAGAATTGATAATGCTCTGGCCCTGCAAGAAATCTGAGGTATCTTCTGCAGCTGTGTCTGATAGGGACATGCAGGTATGCCTCCTTGAGGTCCAGAGTAATCAGCCAAGACCCCTTTGCCCAGCATGGGAAGGAGTTGCTGTAAGGTCAGCATTTTGAACTTTGGTACTACGAGAAAGGTGTTTAATGCGGACAAATCCAGTATTGGTCTCCATTGTGTTTCTTTTCTTGGAACAAGGAACAGTCTTGAGTAAAACCTCTGGCCTTGTTCTTGTTGTGGAACTTTTTCTATTGCATTGATCTGAGCTAGCAGAGAAATTTGCTTGAAAGCCTCTGTCCTCTGGTTTTGCGGTAGGTTTGGCATGCCTTGTTTCCTTGGTAAGGTATGAAAGTGGAACCTGTAGCCTTGGTCTATAATGTCCAAAATCCATTTGTCCTTTGTCAATCTGTGCCAACTGTCTGAAAACAGAGATAATTTTCCGCCCAAGGGAGCTTCTGTTTGCTCTTTTGTTAGCGGAAGTAGAGGAACATCATTGGGATTGTCCCTGTGGGGCAGGAGAAGCCCCTGTGTCACTTCTTTGGTTTGCTGGTTGCCATTGTTGTCCCCTGTAGGAACCTCTGTATTGTCCTCTTCCTCGGCCACCCCTGCTTTTGCCCCTTTGAAATCTTTCAGTATTAGGAAAGGACCAGTTTTTTGAAGGCCAATTCCTGCTGAATCTGGGTGGCTGAACCTGGAGGAAATCTTTGACTGTCTGAACTGACTTGGCTTTTTCCTCAATGGTCTTTAATACATCTTTAGCATTAGCACCAAAAAGCTTGTTCTTTTCCAAGGGTGCATCAAGAAGTTTTGCCTTAACATGATCTGGTAGAGGTTGATCTTTTAACCATGCATGTCTGCGAATGACCGCCCCTGTCATAGCTGCCCTACATGAAGCTTCCAATGCATCATATCCACACTGAAGGAAGTGATTGCTAACTTGCTGAGAGTTGTGTACAGCCTCCTGCAAAGACTTCCTATCTAAAGGATCAGGAGAGGCCAAAGTTTTCTGTAAATCATCTAACAGGAAATCCTGATATTGAAACATATGAAAGAGACAATTGAGAGCTCTCATAGATAAAGTAGTGGAGGTGTAAACCTTCTTCCCCATCTCTCTAATGACCTAGCTTCCCTGTTGGAAGACAAAGGATTTTTGGAGGTGGTAGCTGAAACCCCTTTCGGCCCCTGTGAAATAGTTTCTAAATCAACAGCATGGGCCCTAAAGAAATGAGAATGTGTTTCAGGAACTCTATAGTATCTGTCCGGCTCGGCAGGAGCAGGGGGGAGAGTATCAGGGTAACACTGGAGTCAGAGTATAAATCATCCAAAACATCAAGCACAGGAGGTATAGCTAAGGGCCTGTGCTGGGGCTTTTAAGGAAGGTACGGCGCTTTCTGGAATCAGAAAATTCCTGGCCTTGCCACTTAAAATGTTCCCTCATGGAATGCAGAACTTCCCCAAAAGAAATATCCTCAGGAGGGGAGGCCGAGGGGATGGAGTCCTCTGCATCTGAGTCCTCGTAGGTCTGGAAAGGCTCTTCCTGGCTATCGGAGTGGCCAGAGGCCTCAGAATCTTCATCTGAAGGGAGAGGGCCAGTGGGCTCAACCCTGGGCCTCTTATCAGGAGGAGGCTGGGATCCTCTCTCAGAATGGGCCTGGGAACCTCTGATCATGGAGATTAAGTCTGCTGCCATAGTCATGATTTGTGTCTCAGGAGTAGGCTGAGGTAAGGCTTTTGCAGTAAGGTGCTTAGTCTTGCCGGCTGCCTTAGCACGTGTGTAGGCCTTGATAGACATGGACATGGGAGGCCTAGCCACTCCACGTGCAGGAGTTACCTTATCCACAGCAATGGTCTCGGGCATTTCCTCGGTTACAGTATCCGGAGGAAAATCAATAACTGGCGTCGGTGTGGTCTCCGGTATCAGTAATGCGGTGTCTTCGGTTTGGAGCGGTGAAATAACCACCTCAGAGGGAACCGGGGCACTCGCGGTAGGTTTTGGCGTGGTGTCGGTGGAAGACGCGGGCCGAGGATGGCGATCCCGGTCTTTACGTTTTTTAGGAGTCTGCGATGTCGGTAATTCCGACGGCATCTTGTACTCGTATTTTTCACCGAAAATGTCTTCAGCGAACTCCGCCCGGCGCCTGAGAGTGCGCTTATTGAAGCGAGCACAGGCGGCACAGGCCGAGACGTCGTGGTCTGGGCCAAGACAAGGAAGGCAGTAAGAATGGAAATCCTTATGAGGTATTTGTTTACCACAAGACAAACAATTATTAACTTTTTCAGTAATTTCTGACATCGGCTGAGGCAAGAAAATGTCCCCAACGGGGTACTTAGCTTTTTTGATGACTTCAGATCGAAGAATACAGGAGCTGACCGACCGGCACTTGCGAACTGCTTCTGCTTCGGGCACCGCGCGGCAAGAAAGACTGAAGAAGATGGCGTCGGCTGATGCTTATGTACTCCTGCCGCTCTGACGTCGGAGAGAAATGCGACATCAGCCGACGTCGGACCCAGACTTTGGAATCCGGCCGACCGAGGGCTGCCTGAGGCAGGACAACCCATATGTTATGACTGCAGTTGCATTCTTGAAGGACATCTCTAAGCCTCTTTTTCGAATCAGAAAAATCCTGGCTTTCCCAGTGGAAATGCTCCCTTAGAGTATGTAAGGTCTCACCAAAAGAAAAATCTTCTGGAGGGGAAACAGAGGGAATACAGTCCTCTGCATCAGAATCCTCATAAGTAGACAAGGGAAAATCCGGATCATCAGAAGAATCAGAAAAATCTGAATCATGGTCAGAAGATTCATAAACAACTTCAGTCTCAGGTCTCTTAGGAGGAGGAGGTTGGCTTCCCTTGATTAGAGTTATAAGATCTTCAGCCATTCTTATCATTTGCTTTTTAGGCATAGAAGCCTGAGCATGCAGCCTGGGCGTCGGTTTCTTAGGCATGGTTCGAGATTTTGGCCTACATGAAGAAGGAGGTGTCGGTTTAATATGCAAGTCTGCAGGCCTGAATACACCCTCAGAAGCCGGGTGCCTGCACAGCGGCTCTGGACCCATCCATGGGAGACATCCGCAGGTTCCACAGTTGAAGCATCTCACGGCATACTGGACTCAGAATGGGTCTCAGTAGAGGCCTGCGAGTCAGAAGTAGTGGGTATCAGGGTCTGCGAAAGCACCTCACTGAGTACCGGCAAACTGGCGACTGGCTTAGGAGAAGCGTCGTTGGCAGCTTTGGACCTCAGCGGCCTGTCTCTGTCTTTATCTTTGTATTTTTTCAGAATTCCGGTAGTTGGGTGGCTAATCGACGAAATATCTGGATAAGTAAACTGAGAACCGAAATATTTAGAGGTGGAAATATACCAACGACGGATAGTGCGCTGATTAAATAAAGCACAAAACCGACAGCAAGGTACGTCATGGTCAGGGCCTAGGCAAGGAATACAGTACGAATGAAAATCTTTGTGAGGTATTTGCTTTCTACAAGTAATGCAATTATTAACTTTTACTGACATCGATAAGAAGCAAGAAAAAGTTTCACCAACAGGGTACTTCGCTTTAGTTGAAGACTTCGGTTCTGAAACATGAAAACAAAATTTTCAGGAGTCGGCCGACCGGCACTTGCAAACTGCTTCTACTTCGGGCACCGCACAGCAAGAAAGAGTGATGTAATGGCGTCGGCTGCATGTTTTATACCCCCTGACAATCTGACATCATGGAAGAAGGGACAGCAACCGACACAGGACCCAAGACTTTGTTAATCAGGCCGACTGAGGGCTACTGCAAGTGTCATTCTTGCAATAAGTAGATTCATATCAAAAAGTTTTGTAAATCAAGTAAGGCACATTCTTTTACTAAAAGAGTGCATTCCAAAACACAAGTTGATTGATTAGAAAGCTGTGACCCTACTTTTTATGTTGATGGTGTGTCTGTGCTTGCTGAAACAGTCAATTCAGTAGATCTGTGGGTAAAGAATGACATTTTTTTGCTCTGTTTGGATTAATGGGAGTCCTGTAGAGCTCAAAGTAGATACTGGCTCAAAGTGCAATGCTATGTCAGCAGAAACATTTGCTGGAGTAAAAACTGCAAAACGACTTGATTTGACAAAGTGTGCGAAGCTTATTGCTTATGGTGGTGAAGAGATTCAAACCAAAGGTTCAGTAGTGCCCTTCATTTTACTCTGCTGGGAACAGCTATGACTTGCAATTTTTCATAGTCAACAGACACGTGCAGTCATTATTAGGTCTAAGAGACTGTTTGAAAATGGGACTGCTTTTATTTAATAAAGAAGTTCACCATGTAAGCCTGAATGACAACAACTCAAACTTTGCCCAAACTATTTTTTCTGAGTATGCTGACATTTTTGCAGACAAACTAGGCAAACTACCAGTTGTATATTCTATGAAGTTAGACCCAGAGGTCAGTCCAGTTGTCACACCAGCATGGTAAGTTCCAGTAGCTATGCAGAGCAGAGTCAAAGCTGAGCTAGACAAATTGGTGCAGCTAGGAGTAATTTGTCCAACAGAAGAACCTACTAAATGGGCATCCTCCATGGTAGCAGATCATAAGAAAAGCTCAGATGATATAAGAATATATATTGATCCAAGAGATCTGAACAAAGCATTAAAAAGGCCTCATTATCCAATGTGCACAGTCAAAGCGGTTGCTGCCCTCATGCCAAACACCACTGTTTTTTCTTTCTTAGATGCAGGGAGTTAATTTTGCTTGACTGAAAATCTTCAATATTAACCACATTTGGTACACCATTTGGAAGATACAGATTTCTGAGAATGCCATTTGGAATAAATTCTGCCAGTTAAGTCTTTCAGCATGAGATGGAGCAAATTTTTTCGGGCTTTCCCTGTGCTATTACAGTAGATGATACTCTAGTAGGAGGCAATGGTGAAGCCAAACATGACAGAAACCTCAAGAACATTCTGGAAAGAGCATGTGAAGTGAATCTTCAGCTGAATTCTCAGAAGTGCAAGTTCAGGGTAAAAGAAGTTACTTATGTTGGTCACTTTTTTACCAGTTCAGGCTTATGACCAGATCCTTCCAAGCAAACAGCAGTTCTAGAGATGCCGGCTCCATACAATGTCCAAGCCCTACAAAATTTTCTTGGCATGGTCAACTATCTGGGCAAGTTTAATCCAGATTTAAGCCAACTTTCAGCACTGCTCAGAGATCTGACGCATAAAGTAATCTGGTCATGGTGATAACAGCACCAAAGAGTATTTGATGTCCTGAAACAAAAAATTGCTAACCCACCAACTCTCAGCTACTATGATGTTCACAAACCAGTTACACTTTCCTGTGATGCTTCTAAGTTTGGTCTAGGTGCAGTCATTCTTCAAGAGGGTAGACTAGTAGCCTATGCATCGAGAACTCTTACCTAGACTGAGAGACAATATACCCAAATTGAGAAAGAGATCTTAACAATTGTGTTTGCATGTTTGAGGTTTCAAGATTATATTTATGGACGACCTATCCAGTATGAAACTGATCACCAACCTTTAGTCACTATTTTTAAGAAGCCTATGCATACAGCTTCACCTAGATTGCAATGCGTGATACTCAAATTGTAAAAGTAGAATTCCAATCTTGTTTGCACAAAAAGTAAACTTCTTTATCTTGGTGATACTTTATCCAGATTGCTCACAAAAAAACACAGAACAGCATAGCAAATAGCAACTTGATTTTGAGGTCATGGAAGTGAGCAATTTGTCTTCAACACTTCTTGATGAGCTCAGAACTCATACAGCTTCAGATCTAATTCTGCAGAAGCTAAACCACTTTATCAGTCGAGAATGGCCTTCAAAGCAATGTTGTTTATCAGTAGAAGTGCAACCCTACTTTCCATACAGAGATTAGATTTCGTCAGACAATGGTATCATCATGAAATGTCCTAAAGTGATAGTTACAAAATCCTTGCAACAAGAGTACATCAAGATCTTGCATAGTGGCCACCCAGGAACTGAATCTAGCAAAAGAAGGGCAGGAGGTCTAGTATTCTGGCCTTTTATGTCAAGAAATATTGAGAAAGTACTTTCAACTTGTTCAGTATGTAACAGTACAAAACTGCATCAACAAAAATAACCACTTTCAGTCAAGCCAGATTCCTGAACTTCCTTGGTCAACAGTAGCCACAGATATCTTTGAGTGGAATGGTCAAAATGATTTGGTGTTAGCAGACTCTTGCTCAAATTGGTTCGAGATTGAACTACTTCACAACCTATCTTCCAGTACTGTCATTACTAAGTTGAAACAACATTTTTCTGTCTATGGTAGTCCGCAGAGTTATTTCTGGCAATGGTGCACAGTTTACAAGTCAGCAGTTCAAGAAATTTGCAGAAATGTGGGACTTTGTTCATATTATGAGTAGTACTGAATATCCCCAGTCAAATTGCTTGGCTGAACATGCAGCTCAAAGTACAAAACAACTGTTAGAGAAATCTAGGCATGACAATACCGATGCTTTTCTAAACTTGTTGAATCTCAGAAACATTTCTCGTGATAAACTTCTTGGTTCACCTGCCCAGAGACTTATGTTGAGACAAACCAGAACCACACTACCAATTAGCAGTAATTTAATGGTTCCACATGCCAAAAACAAAAAAGCAGTAAAAGCCCAAATGCTGAAAAAGTGTTTTGTTCCAGAAGTCTTACTATGATAAAACCAGCAAACCTCTCTGTTCTTTACAAAAAGGGGAGGTAGTGAGGATGCAGACGTCAAAAAGTTTTGATCACATCGGATTTGTGAAAAGTTTGCGCCAAGAGTAGAGATTGTACATTGTGGAATCACAAAGGATGGAATTCAGATGAAATTGGAAGCATTTGTTACCAGTGTCCGAACCAGTGTTGCAGCATCTTGCCTGTGACAAAGACTCCAGTTCTCACAGGGATTTGTCAAATGTCCCTGTTCCAGAGGACATTCCGTCAGCAATCCCTGTTCCTGAGAAAATCTCTGAAACTCCTCAAACAGAACATTCCCCAGTGACTGTCCCTGTTGCTAAGTCCAGTTATAATTATTATGTCATGAGATCAGGTCACATCTCGAAACCTAGCTACAGATACACGGCAACCTGGACATGACTACTTTTCTTTATTAGTGTCTGTATAATTGCATGCCTATTAAAATGGCATTGTTTACATGAGACAGCTCAGTAAAGAGACAGGATGTAGATCAGAGTTGTGTGATATACCTTTAAGAAGCTTTCCAGTAAGCACAAGCATATAAGTACTGAGCACGTGCAAGCATGAGTGCCATTTTGACTGAGCAGCCAGTGTGTGAGCATGCAAGCATGTAGTCGGTCAGTTAGTTTAAGTTTAATGTTCCTGTTATCCATCCTGATGTATTTGTATAAAATAAACTATTTAAACAAATACCCAAGCCTCAATGTCTTTTTAACGCACATAAGAAGAGTGACAGAATGTTAAGCAAATGAAGTAAGACCTAATACACCCTCAGGTGCACTCAACAGTGCACCCAACAAAGGACTTCCCTTGATTTGTACTTGGGTTAGATTTTTACAATGCCAGGGAGACGCACAAGTCTGAAATCACTCCATTCTCTGCCACCAAGAAGAATAGAGTACGAGTCTTTCTCCTTCTTTGAATTACATTACTGTGTGCAAAGAGAATGAATGGTAGAAATGCATATAATAATCTTTGCCAAAGAACAAAGAAAGCATGTACCACAACAGAAAGAAAAGCATCTACCATGAGCAAGTATGCAAAATAAAATCTAGTAATATTTCCAGTACTGTATTATAGCGCATTTTCTTAATTTTTCTTCAACTTATCATGACTCAAAAAGGGATCCCAACTGACCCAGTCCACTTGCCTATTAAAATAAACAAATAAATAAAACAACATAAAGTAACTTAGCAGGTCACATGCTGTGAACTGGCAGACCTTTGGACTATCTATTCCAGGAATACCTTGAGAAAAGAGAACTTCTGAATCAGCTCTTGAGGAGAAAGTACACTTGTGTAAAAACTTGCCATAATACTAGATGTCCTACTGATCACTGTTAAAGTATTATTAACTGATGGGATATCACTGGCTCTGGACAGCTGTACATCTAGCCAGTATGCAAAAATCAGGGAGCCTTCCTCTAACATCATATGTCCAACATATGACCCAAGCCCAAAGACAGAAGGGACATATAACAGCAAAATACCTCAGAACTTACGTGCCCCAGATCAAAACACTGAATTAGAGATCACTATGTATATGTCTACTTAAGACAGGAAAGAAATAAGGCAGAGGTCCATTTCGGCCAAGAAAGAACAAGACAAGTCCATAAAGGGGTAGAGGTGTGGGATGTAATACTGCAATAATTACCAGCAGGACATCTGTTAAGTTCTTGCACAACTGTACTACGTCCTTCCAAGATCACTGTTGCAGTATTACTGACAGATGTGAGATTATTAAAAGCTGTTCAGAAGGGAGGAAGAAAGACAAACCAGCAGAGGTGTGGTATGATAAGCCCTGCAAAACTGTTCTTCCAAAGCCTGTTTTACCTCTAGACAGCACATCAAAGTTGTACTGCTTAGTAAAATATGTGGACGTAGCTGCTACAAGAATAGTTCTAGGAATATTTGCCGCTGAGAAAAAAAGCTCCTGAAGAGGCTACTGTTCTGGTGGTATGAGCTCTGACAGAAAAAAGAGAGCGGTTTGCCATGAAAGGAATAACAAAAGATAATGGTTTTAGACATACAAATGGAAATGGTTTGCTTAAAGACAGGCAAACCGTTTTTTTTCCCTCTTGGAAAGGGACACAAAGCTGGCCTGATTACCTAGTGTCTTTTGTTCTGTCCATGTACAACCCAAGTTGCTTATGCATTGTCCATGGAATGAAGATTTCCTTTCCCCTTATTCTGAGGACAATGGAAGGAGGAAGGAAGACTGATAGATGAATTGAGGACAACCGATTAACCACCTTGGAAATGAAGGAAGGATTACTTCTAAGGGTGCTCGATCTTTGTGGTAGATGAGAAAAGATGGAATGGCCATCAGGGCTTGCAGTTCAGATACTCTGAAATGAAGGAGCCACTAACAAAACAGTTTTCCAAGTGCAAAACGTTAAGGAATAACTAACAGCTGGTTCAAAAGATGCAAGGGTCAGTTTTTCCAAAACACAACTGAGGCCACAAGGAGGACAAACATGTTTTCTTGGAGGTCTGATGTAAAGGACACCCTTCAAAAACTGTTTGACTTCAAAGTGAAAAGAAACAGGTGGGGCTACAGGCAATAAGCAGACATGGCTGACAATTTTTTTTTAAAGAGTATGCCAGGCCAGAGTCGAGCAACTCGCATAAATAAGAAAGAACAATTAGAATTTCCACTTGGAAGGGTCCATGTTCTTCTTTTGGTACCACAAATAAAATCTCTTCCATTTCGAAACAAGATTTTTTTAGAGGCTGGTTTTCTAGCTCCCTGTAAAAAGTGAAGCACATCCTCTGGGAAGAGGCGTCATGTCTGAAAGGAATCAGAACTCTTAGCACCCAAAGAGTTTGTAGTAGAGTTTGGAGATGACGATGAAAGGGAGAGCCTCAGTTCCGTGTGAGCAAGTCCATCCTGTAAGGTAATGTGATGACTGCTCCTGGCCAGGTCGAAAAGGGGAAAACAGTACTCGCTGGGCCAAAAGGGAGTCTCAAACAAGAATTTCAGTTTATCCTTCATGATTTTCTGAAGGACCTTAGGTATTAGAGGGGGATCACTACATAATCTTGAAAGTTTGAAATACCGAATTTCAAACTTTCGAGACTATATAGCCAAAACCCCTAATTACTGAAAAACCAGAAGAGGGAATTTCAAAATTCCGATCGAGAGTTTGACATTTGTGATTCTGGTGCTGCAGTATGGTGGAAGGTCAGGTAAGTATCTGTGTTTAAATGTGCTGGTTAGGTGTTTAGTGTGCAAAAGTGTGTGTTGTGACTGTATGAGGGGAATTGTAGGTGTATGTTGGCGTTTCGTGTGTTTATGTATGCAGTGTGACCTTGGAGTTAGAATATTTAAGTAGGGGGGTGTGGGGGGTGCCAGGGCACTTTCCCCCCTGCTTGTCTGTAGTTTAGGTTTGTGTTCTGGGGGAAGGTGAGTGTATGTGTATGTTTGTGGTGTATGTTGAGTAATTTTCGGTAGTTTGAATTTTGCGGTTTTGATTTTCTGGTATTTTAGTGTTTTGGGTATTTGGTCTCGGATTTTGGGCATCAGTAGTTTGGTTTTCGGGATTTAGCAGTGGTTCCTTTAGAGGTGGGGTGGGTAGGGAGGAGTAAGTGTACAAGAATCTCTCCTTCCAAGAAAGACATGAGAGTCCACCTTCCATGCTTGCTGGAATGGTTTCCTAGAACAGAGCAGAACAGGTTTAACTGCCTATTATGGGTGGAGGCAAAAGGTCTATCTTGGGAATATCCTACTGATGGACAATACTCAGGAAGACCTCTCTGTTTAGCAGCCATTCATGAGTATCTACCCTAGACCTGCTCAAAGTGTCTGTCACTGTGTCCCTTTCTAAGGGAATATATACTACCTCAAGGAGAATGTAGTGCTGGAAGTCAATTTTCCAGGCCATCTAGGCTAATCTGCAAAGGCAGCAAGACTTGGTACCTCCTTGTTTATGTACCACATCAGTAAGGTGCTGCCTGTAAAGTCTCTGAAGGGGCCTGGAGTCAAATGATTCAAGGACTAAAGGGCCAGAATATGACACTATCTCCTTGATGTTTACATGACTTTTCCTTTCCTTGGTGGACCAAGTCCCTGAACCTTGATGTTGATGAATCAGGTTTCCCACGACAGATTGGAATCATCCATGTACAGTTCCTGTCACGGAGGAAGGATGAGAAAAGTCACTTCAGGGTTAAGAAAATCCGGCTGATCTACCAAAGTAATTCTTTACTGATGCATGGCAAGACAGGACTCTAGTGTAAAGTGTAAAGGGGGGGGGAAGTGCTGAAGCCAAAATGACTTGATGTACCACTGCAACTTTCTCATGTGGAGTTTGGTAAATGGAAGCATAAGGATAGCTTATGCCATGTACCCCAGGCCTCTCAAGTACTCTCTTGCTGAGGTCATGTGGATAAGGTGGTGGTCCTGGAAGAACTGTTTCAAAAACAGAACTTTGTCGGCAAGAAAAAAAAGCTGTCATTGATGAAGTAGTGGATCCTGCATCCTAGGAAGCTGAGATCATGGGAAGGAGATAAACCAATAAAACTATAAAACCCAAGAAAACAAACTAAGTGCGAGCATGTAGCAGTCCCTATAAGCAAAATTCCAGTTATAATCCAATAAACTGACTTAGATCAGAAGCAACTCTAAAGAATAGGTAAATAATCCTTTTAATTACACAACATAGGATTTCGTCCTGCTACAAAACCGGAACTTCTTCAGGTAAAAGATTTACAAAAGACAAAAGACAAAGTAATTTAAAATGACAGTGAACCAATAAAATAATGTAATGAGACACACCTTCACATTATGACCAATAGGGTTAATATTACAGCTCAATGACAGCATCAGAAAACAGATACACCCCCTCCTATTCACGTCTGTGAATAAACTCAAGTCTTACGCTAATCATAATGTTTTTGTAGCAACAAACATGCCTACATACCTAAAAAAAATAAAAGGCTTGTTACAACAATTATCTAGACAACTTCTATGTCACCTAGAAATAGCTTTTAATTTTAACAAACATAAGACCGATACAACTTCATTTAAGCCTGACCAGCAATGAGTGGCCAGCTTAAGTTGCCAAGATAATTCAGCTTTTTCAAGGAGCAGTGGCCAAGCACCACCTCCATCTAATTCAGATAGTGTTTGCAACACAACAAATTTAAAATAATGATCTTTGTGGTCATTAATATGCCTAAACAGGTCATTTGTTATTTTGCTAGTATGAATATCTGATAAATGTTCACTAATTTGACTTTTAAGTTTCTGCTCGGTCTTGCCTACATAAAAACATGGGCAGGCCGAGCACATAGCACAATAAACAACCCTTTTAGTATTACAACATGGTTTTCCAAGAATTTGAATGGTCTGATGGTTAACATTTACTTGGCTTACTGTTAAAACATGTTTACAAAAAACACAAGCCCCACATTTTGTCATATGTCTTTTGTTAGAAAGGGATTTAGAATGTTCAAAAATATTTTTCAGATTAAAACCTCTTCTAAAAATTATTGTAGGTTTATCACCTACTCTCATTCTAACATCAGAATCATTCATTAATACATTTAAATTTTCCATAAAAATACTTCGAATAGCATAACTATCATCACTAAATGATGGAGTGAAAGTATTGCATACATATTTGTACCCGGTCTACCAAAAGGCTCACTATTGCTACCAGTGTCAGCCAATGATATTCACTTCCTATATTCGAACTTGTAAAAGACAATTTCACCATACAATTACCAAACGGGACATTATTCAAAAGAGGTTGAAAATTACCCTTAGATCTTTTTTCTTTTACTTCTAGTATAAGTCCAGTAATAAATGACTCAGGATATCCTTGGTTTAAGAACATGACTTTCACAAGTTCACATTCTTCAACAAAATGGGACCAGTCTGTAACCATACGGGAAGCTCTAACTAGCTGCCCTTTAACAATAGCCAGTTTTTAAAATAATGGATGGTTGATATGAAAATGAAGAAAAGAATTTGAGTAAGTGGGCTTACAGTATATTTTAGCCATTAATCTGTGATTAATAACATCTTTCATCAATAACACATCCAGATAGGCAATCTGTACAAAATCAACCACATGGGAGAATTTGAGAAAACTGGTAGTGTTATTAATGTTAGAAGCAAAGGAATCAATTATATTGATGTTACCAGACCAAAGAATAAAAATATCATACTGGTATCTGGTGTATAAATCACAGAAAGAAAAATATGGGGAAGTTAGTAGATATTTATATTCCCACATTATCATCACAATGTTGGCATAAAGCCCACCGCATGAAGAACCCATGGCAATAACATCTTGCTTTAAATAAATTTCTTTCTCAAACATAATAAGATTAGATTTTAGTACCAAATCTAGCAAGAGTTCATACATATTAATACGATTTTGTGAAAGCTTTTGCTGAAAACAACTCCCTAAACCATTCTTCCCCTACAGAATGTGGAACTGTGGTGTACAGGTCTTTAATATCAATTGTAATAAACACCCAATCTTTGTTATAGGGAAGACTATTCAAATGTTTAAGAAAGTTCCAAGAGTCTATACAGACATGGGGTTCAGCATACACAATATTCAATTCTGAGTCTAAGAATTTCA
Organism: Protopterus annectens; assembly: GCF_019279795.1. Classification (NCBI taxonomy): domain Eukaryota; kingdom Metazoa; phylum Chordata; order Ceratodontiformes; family Protopteridae; genus Protopterus; species Protopterus annectens. The sequence goes on from NC_056731.1 coordinate 1,345,179,749, forward strand.
CTAAAGGTTGTGTAATAAAACCCATAGCGTCTACAATGGGAAGCATAGGGGGTTGGTGCACATCCTTATGCAATTTAGGAAGACCTAAGGACTTTATAACTACAAATCCTGCCATACCATATTTTCATTTCATTGACTGAACTTTTTTGATAGGTATTACTGTTTAATGTCTTCACTAATGACCTTTTCACTTCTTGCAAAGAATCTTCCCTCATTCAGTACGCAGATGATTCTACACTTATCTCAACCTCAAACAGTATCTCTGAGCTCCACTCCTTAACACAACAAGCCTTCCTATCCACTGAAAAATGGCTTTCAGACAACCTACTCATAACTAAACCCAAAAAAGACTAAACTACTACTCTTCCTCCCCCGCTCTCTTTCTCAGCTTAAAACTACTTTTACCATCAAATCCTCCAACAACACAATTATCCAACCAGACACCCTCTTAGGGGTCATCATTGATGACGAACTAAAATTTAACCTCCACATACTCCAATGTATTAAGAAAACACATCGGAAATTGGGCCTACTCTATCGGAACAAAAAATTCCTAACCCCCAATTCTAGACTTACCCTAGGACAAACTGTCCTCCTCCCCTCCCTCCTGTATGCTGCCCCAGTTCTCACCAGCATTCAGGCCACAACCCTAAACAAGCTTCAACAAACATACTATAAAATAGCTAAATTTATTACTAATTCCCCTTACAAGACTCATCATTGTATCTCACTAAACTCTCTCCAATGGCAAGAACTCCCCCAACAACTGCAGCTATCACAATTCCAAATATTACACTCTATTACCTACAAACCTTCAGCCTGCCCTTCCCTCTCTTCCTTGATTGCTCCCTATACTCCATCTCGAACTCCCAGTACCTCCAGCCAGAAACTACTAGACATCTACCAACCTAAAAAAAACATAGGTAAGTTGCTGTACAAACGTTCTGTCACACAAGCTTGGAACAAACTTCCTCTTCACATCCACTCCATCACCCACTCCTCACACTTTAAAAATGAACTAAAAACTCATCTTCAGAACTCCAAAACCTGCCCTGCATCAACCCAACCTAATTCCCCCCATCTCTCTCCTTGGTGCCTCACTTTACTATCTTTTCCACATCCCCCTGTAAGATGGGCTCCTTTCTCCATTTTTTATTTTAAGTTTGGTTGACTGCACAGGAATCCCCTGTGCAAAATAGTAAATTTGTACTCGTCTCTATACTTGTATGATTGTTTTGCTTTCCCTCTGAGCCTGATGCATTTGCACACACACAACAGTATTTGCACTCTGTGTAACTTGTATATATGTATAATCTACTATCTTAGACTTAATGACTGTAAAATTGTTTAAGCTTGTAATGTATTTGTATATCATCTATTTTGGAGCTTTTCTCCTTGGGTCTCCTCTGAAATAGGGCCCAAAAGCCCAGCAGGACCAACACGGTTAACAAATGTCAATAAAATAAAAATAAAATAAAACAAGGTATCTGAATTAAGATGACTTTTCATTTTCTTAACATAATCACATTGGTCTATTACCAAAAGCCCTCCACCTTTATCTGGCTTAATAAAGCGCACGTGGATTATTTTTCAAAATTTCAAAGACAACTCATTCATTAACATTAAGGTTGCCCTGGGTGAATTTTTTCTTATTATTAAATGCTTCTTCGATATCAAGCTCATACATATTTTGAAAAAGAATTAAAGTAGGATGGAGGGGCGGGTTGTAAGTGCTAGCAGTTCTTAACTGATTATCTACATAAACTTCATTCAAAAACAGCAAGTGTAAATTTAATTTATGAACATAAAGTCTCAAGTCCATCAATGTTTAAACATAATTCATCCATTTAGAGAGAACAAAAGTCCATCCTATAGAAAAAAAAAATCACACATTCCCATAGAAATATCCAAAGATAATAGTTAAAAACTTTGAAGTCACCCTTGGTATTAGTGGAAATACGTAATGCTGGCAGGGTCCCATCTGAAATTTGTAACTCCGGAAATATTTGACCCAATTCTTCCCCATCCAGTTCTGAGTGCCATAGCCTCGATGACTTCTTCAGGAAGCTCTGGTGGACTGCGCAACCCTTTAAGGATATATTGGCTGTATATTGCTCTGGAGGCTCCAATTCTTCAGACGCTTCAACCGCCTTGGGGGAGAAACTTGTGGATTCCCTAAAAAATCATCACCATTCTCAATGTCATTTTCATCGGGATTTTCCTCATACCAGTCATTATTTGCTTGATGGACACCAGAACCATTAGCCTCATCCCTTGGTCTATTAGACCATACTTAAGAACTGGGAAGGAGCTGGATAGGTCGTATCGTTATTATATGCCTCCATGTCCTTCATCAATTTCTTCATTTTTCTAGATTTTATTACACTCATTTGTTCTTCTATAGGCCGTAGAATCCGGGCATATTCAAACTGATTGTCAGTAAAAGCTAAACCTTGAGTAATGGAATTGCTGAGCACCAAAATATCTTTAGTTAGCATTTCAATAGTGTTATTATTAAATTTAATTACTAACTCCAGCTATTCAAATCCATGTTTGTCAAAGAATTGAATAAGCTCTTTATGAAATGGTGATTTTTTCAACCAGGCCCATAGGAAAGTGCCATAGATGCAAGCTTTTCAGCACAATGTGTCTTTTAATTGAGTATACTCAGAGTCCATTTGTAACTTTTTAATTTTAAGAAGGCACAGGTCGAACTTTGATAACTTATCACAAAGTCCCTGACTGACAATAGTTAAATCCTAGTTAAACGTAGTAGAACATTTTAGAAACTCTTTAAAATTACCAGGCTGAAAGTTAGTAGACTGGTTAGTCCGACTAGGGTGAACATTCGTTCCTGCCCTAGTACTCATATTGGTACCTGAAGTTAAAATTTGAGAAAGTTGGTTACCTGACTCACTCAGTTAGTCCATTATTTCCTGTATGCGACAATGAACCTGGAAAATTGTATGTAGAAAGCTGGGATAAATGCAAAGGTTATGAAGCTTGCTGAATAACTGGCAGTTGTTCCAGCTTATCCATCCTTTGATTTAGTTGCTGGATTAAAATAGTTAATTCACCTAGGGAAGTTTCCAAGGGTGTCTGCATAACTGAAGAAGGGGATTCCATGCTAGCATCACAAGATCCAGATAAACCAATAAACCGATACAACCCAAGAAAACAAACGAAGTGCGAGCACGTAGAAGTCCCTATATGCAAAATTCTGGTTATAATGCAATAAATTGACTTAGATCAGAAGCAACTGCAAAGAACAGGTAAATAATCCTTTTAATTACACAACATAGGATTTCGTCCCGCTACAAAACGGGAACTTCTTCAGATAAAACATTTACAAAAGACAAATCATTTAAAATGACAGTGAACCAAAAAAATCACAAGACACACCTTCACATTATGACCAATAGGGTTAATATTACAGCTCAGTGATAGTGTCCTAAAACAGACACACCCCCTCCTATTCACTTCCGTGAATAAACTCATTTCTTACACTAATCATAATGTTTTTGTAGCAACAAACTTGCCTACATACCTAAACAATAAAAGGCTTGTTACAATAATTATATAGACAACTTCTATGTCACCTAGAAATAGCTTTTAATTTGAGCAAACATACGACTGATGCAGCTTAATTGAAGCCTGGCAAGCAATTCTTTGCAGTTGCTTCTGATCTAAGTCAATTTATTGTATTATAAATGGAATTTTGCTTATAGGGACTGCTACGTGCTCACACTTTGTTTGTTGCCATGGGAAGGAGACAAAACAGACTTATTTACATTCAGGGTGAGCCCCAGACTGTGTATGGAGATTCATTGTAAAGATAAGATCCTTCCAGAGAGTTTCCGGAGAAACAGCTTGTAGATCATCATCCAAGAAGGGGAATATTTAGATTCCCTGAAGTCTGCAGAATGCAATGACAGTAGGTAAACGCTACATGAATATCCTTTGGGCAGTAAAAAGGCCAAGGGGTAAAACAGAAAAAGTACAGTTGTGTACACTTACCATAAATGTAGATGTTAGAGTGTATTCACTGTTGCAGTCATCACACTTGGTTATCCTGCCAGGGGAAGCCCTCAGTTGGCCCGAATAGCAGAGGCTTAGTAATTCTGTATCAGGGATATAAAAACAGGCAGCGGACGCCATTACATCAGTTTTTCTTGCCCCAAATGTCAGGAGCCCCTAAGTAGGGAGCTAAGTTATGGTGGAAAAACACCACCAGTAAAAAGTAAATACCAACAGCCCTGTAAGGAGTGAGCAAGAGAAATAGAGAAGGAGACAGAGAGAGAGAGAGAAGGGGGCTGGAGGGTGGGAAACCAGGACTGCAACAGTGAATACACTCAACCATCTACATTTATGGTAAGTGTGCACACAACTGTACTATGTTCTTCGTGTTTCACTGTTGCAGTCATCACACTTGGGTTGATTCCCAAAGCTGAAGAATGGGTGGAGGCAGTCAAGAAGAGTTGGGGCTGGCTAGTATGCCCTGCAGGACTGCTATTGTGGTTTCACTTGATATTGCCGAAATGCTGAAATATCAAATTTCATCATTTCGACAGTATAAAGTCAAAACCGTTAAAAACACCGACACCTCACAACCATGAGATCACAACATCGAACACACAGCATACAGTACACAACACACAAACTATAACACCCACACCACAAAAACACTGAAAAACAACACACCACACAGACACGCACCTACACTACACATATGCGGGGGGGCAAGACCCCCTGCACCCCCACACCCCCCTACTTATATATACTAACTCCGAGATCGCACAGTTAAAAAAAAATCACACAGCCAACACACACACATACCCCCACCTCCCTACCCTGACACACTCATACAAGTTATAAAAACAACTCACGCACACTCACTCACCTTAAACTGCAGATGCCATCCCAGCCGAACACTTCCATACGATAACGAAAATGCATAAGCTCGAATTCCACATAGTCCTATTTGCGATTATGCACTTTCGTTATTTAAAAGTTTCAGCTTCATGGACATGAATTGCTGAAATTCGATATTTCAGCAATTCATGTTTATGAAGTGAAACCGCTGTTGCAAAGCCCACCCTGGATTTGGAAAAGCCAGGCAGGTGGTAATGCTTGGTGAAGGTATGAACAGAACTCCAAGTAGCAGCTTCCAGAATGTCTCTGGTAGGGACTCCTCTGAGAAAGGCTCTAGAGGTTGAAGTTGCCCTAGTGGAATGCGTTCTGACCCCCTGAGGGGTGGTTTCCCATGGCGTTTGTAACAGAAATGGATACAGTGTGCTATCCATTTGGAGATGGTGTATTTTGATATGACCTTGCCCTCTGCCCCTGGTGCAAATCTGACTAGTAATTGGTCAGATTTCATGAAGACCTTAGTCCTATCAAGGTAGAATCTGAGCTGTCTGTGCACGACTAAAGAGTGCAGAATCCTTTCCCCCTTATTTTAAGGATTAGGGAAAAAGGTGGGCAATGGATAGATTGGTTGAGAGCCACACGGGACACCACTTTAGGTATAAAAGTAGGGTTATTCCTAAGGGAGACCCTGTCGGCATGCAAAATAATGAAGGGTTCCACAACCTTAAGTGCTTGCAGCTCAGACACTCTTCGAGTTGAAGTGATGGCAAGAAGCAAGGCTGTTTTCCAAGAGAGGAATTTTAATTCTGCTGACGAGGCTCAAAGGGGGGTAGCATGAGCTTTTCCAACACAAAATTAAAGTCCAAAGCAGGGGTGGGGGCTCTTCTTGGTTGCCTTAAGTTGTTAGCCCCTCTCAGGAACAGTTTGATGAGACGGTAAGAGAAGAGAGGTGGCTCAGTGCTGTAATAAGCAGAGATGGCAGAGGCATGGATCTTAATGGAAGAGAAGGATAGGCCTCTGTGGAGTAGGTCTGCTAGGTAATCCAGGATGAGAGGTAAGGAGGGCTGTGCTATATATCCTCTCCTTTACAGTGAATCCAGGAACCATACCTTTTCCACTTATCAGCATAGGAATTCCTTGTACTGGGTCTTCTGGCTTCATGAATGACACAAATGATATCAAGTACCTGCTTGCTTAGGCTGGCCACTGGAAGAGAATTCAAAGATCTGCAACTCCAGATGCAAGATCTGTCCTTCCTGCTGAGCGAGGAGGGTTGGGATCTGGGGTAGATACCATGGTGGCACCGGTGACAGACTGCGCAGTAGTGGGTACCAGTGCTGGAGTGGCCAGTCTGGGGCAATAAGGATTGCCCTTGGTCTTTCCTGCCTTATCTTAAGTAGTACTCTTGTAAGAAGAGGCAGAGGGGGTAATGCATAAATTGAGAGGTTTGCCCACTGGAAAGATAGGGCATCCACTTTCCAGGCCTTGCTGTGAGGTACCCTGGTGCAGAATTTGCTGACCTGGTGATTGTAGAGGGAGGCAAATAGGTCCACCTTCAGGGTACCCCATTTCTAGGTTAGAAGGCTGAAGGTGTTGTGGTCTAATTGCCACTCATGTGGGTCTAGGAGATTTCTGCTTAAGTCGTCTGCCAGAGTGCTTTGTTTTTCTGGAAGGAACTGAGCTTGCAGGTGAATAGGCATAACTGAGGCCATGTTCCACAAGGTCATGGCTAGCCTGCAGAGTGAGAAAGAGTGGATTCCCCCCTGTTTGTTGATGTACCAGATCACCATGGTGTTGTCGGTTTTTATTAGAAGGGGCCCCAGTGACAGTAGGGATCTGAAAGCTGTCAGAGCATGCTGAACAGCTAGCATCTCTCTGATGTGCAGATGAATTTGGTTTGGGCTCCAGTGGCCCTGAATGCACCTGCCGTCCAGATGTGCACACCAGGCATAATCTAATGCATCTGTGGTTAGGATCTGGGTGGCATGGGGTTGTGCTAAGGGAAGTCTCTTGTTGTGGTTGCATGCTGCTGCCCACCAAAGAAACTTTGTCCTGAGACAAGGTATTATAGGTATGACAGTTTCCAGGTCCTGAGAATGTTGGCACCAAAGACTTTTTAAGTACCATTGAAGTTTCCTCATATGCAGTCTGGCATATGGAATTAGTAGAATGCTGGAGGCTATGAACCCTAGAGCCTGCAGGATTTTCCTTGCGGATAGATGGGTTCGGGTGGCCATTTGAGCGAAGTAGCCTGTCAGATGGGCTTGTTTCTCTGAAATAAGGAATGCCGTCTGGGATGCTGTGTCCAAGCTTGCTCCCAGGAATACAATTTTTTGACTGGGGACTAGTTTGGATTTCTTTTCGTTGATAGTGTACTCCAGGAAGGTTAGAAGGTCTTTTACAAATGACAGGTGCTGTAACAGCTTTTCCTGTCTGCCTACCTGAATCAGGCAATCGTCCAAGCAAGGGTATATTTGAATATTTAACTGTCTGCAATAGGCAGTGGCTGGAGCTAGGTATTTTGTGAAAACTCTGGTAGCAGTGGATAAGTCAAAGGGAAGTGCAGAGAAGTGATAATGCATAGATCCTGCCTTGAAACGTAGATATTTCCTGCAGAAGTCCCTGACAAGGATGTGCAGATAGGCTTCCTTTAGGTATAGGGTGGCTAACCAGGCATCTTTGGACAGCATAGGGAGAAGCTGCTGTAGGGTGAGCATTTTGAATTTTGGTACCACCAGTAAGGTGTTTACAATGGATAGATCTAAGATTGGATGCCAGGAGCCCTCTTTTCTGGATACCAGGAAAAGTCTGGAATAAAAAACATGGCCTATCTGTTCTGCAGGAACAGGCTGAATTGCCCTTATGGAGAGCAGGGACTGAACTTGGTCTTGTGCTTCTGTCCACTGGTTTAGAGGAAGGTCTGGGAACCCTTTTGGGGTTGGCAGCATGTGGAAATAAAATTTGTACCCCTGGGATACTATGTTGACTACCCATCGATCATTAGTGATGGAGGTCCAGTTTTTTACATGGTGGGCAAGTTTTCCTCCTAGGGGCACAAGCAATTGGGCAGAGGTGAGGAGCTGAGTTGAGAAGTCATTGTGAATTCTTTCCATAAGGGGGTGGCTTAGTACTCCCTGTTTTAGAAGTGGAGGTACTCCACTGCTTAGATCTCTGCATACTCAGACTGTAATGGGGGGGGGGGGTCTGTTTCCCCTGGGTCTAGTTTGAGATGGCCTTGAAGGGGCTGGAAAGGACCAATGTTTCGGGGGGAAATGCCTAGTGAATCTTGGAGTCAGCACTTGCAAAAAATCTTTGACTGTCTGCATAGACTAAGCCTTTTCCTCCATCTTTTTTAAAACCTGTTCTGCTTTGGTGCCAAACAGATTGTCCTTCTTCAGAAGAGCGTCCAATAATTTTAATTTGACATGGTCTGGCAAGGTCTGCTCCTTAAGCCAGGCATGCCTTGTAAGTACAGAACCTGTGACTGCTGCCCTGCAAGATGCGTCTAGGGCGTCAAACCCACATTGCAAGGTATGCTTGCTGACTTGGCTTGCAGAACGCATAAGCTCCTGTAATTCTTTATTTTCTGCAGTCAGGAAAGGTAGATAATTTTCGCTTAATAAGTTCCATAGTCTATATAGACTTTTCTGTATATGTAGACTAGCTACTTATTTCTACTGTATTACTGCCTCTTAAATTGTTTTTCAGTTGTGCACTTGCCTTGCTTCACTTAAAAAGTTTTAAATTGCTAATTTTGTAGAGTTTTAATTGCATTTATTGCTTAGGGCTACACACTCAATAAGTTAGCCTTTTATGTGTTTATTTACTGTATTACTGCATTGTTTAGCCTGTTTTAACAACAAAAAAAAAACTACTGTCTTGTTTGCTCGTTTCCCGCCTTTCCTAGCTAGTATAGTCCAGATCCAGGATTTGCTGGTTTCAGGACTTTATTTTCTGTGTTCAGAGGTATCCAGACCTTGCTGTGGTAGAAGGAAGTCCTACTGCCTACCACTGGGAGTGCTGAGCATTGTACTGCCTATATAACACTAGAGGAGTGGTTTCCAGCTCTAAAATTGTAATTTTAATTAGCTACTTTGGGCTGACTTCTATCCCTTTCAACTTTCTGGCTTAAAAATGCATGTGTTTGCGCTTTTTTCACATCGTGCAGCACTGCGTGGCCACGGTTAAAGTATTCCAGGTGCCAGAAAGTCTGCTCTTCAGATTATCCCTTAGAACTAGCTGGTTTCTCAGTAGTAGCACTAAAATCTGAACCCCTGTGACTAGCACTTGCTCTAGAACCTGCTGGAAAGCACTAGGAAGCCTTAAACTGATACAAGCACTCAACTCTCCTTGCTAACTAGGAGAAATTAATTGTACGCACTAAACAGCCTATAATTGCAAAGTACCTTGCAAAGAGTAAGGGAAACAGGTCTTGTACTTTATAAAAAAAGCACCTACTAAATACTCATGTCCAAGGGTCAGCTGCTGGTGATTTCTCCTGTCCAAATGGTGAATCTGGGCATACTGGGGCAAAGTAGCAACTGCCTCATGTATATAGACAGCCCTCTCCTCCTACCACCCAACACTACAACCTGCGAGACATGCACTTACATAGCCAAACTGGAAGCAAAGCTCTCTCCAGCCAAGATTGTGCTAGACAGTCAAGAGAACGTTAACACCTGCACTACACCTCAAGCAACACATAGCCCTTCAAAACCCATACCATCAATACCCACACATAGCAACACTAAACCCACATATGCGAAGGCCCTTAACATTAACCTGCCCAAGCAACAAGGACCTCCGAAGCTGAAACGCAAACAAACACCAGTCACAACCAAAGTGACACATAGCTCACAACACCAGTGTACCACCCAACAGCAGCCCCTTAGGCAAGACAACATACCCAAAACTTTAGTCATAGGTGACTTTATGGTCAGGCACACTGATGTCCCACTCACCAGGCTGAAAAAGGAGAAAAATTACAGTCAGCTGCCTGTCGGGTGCCAGGATCCGCCACATAATGCATGCACTCAAGTCACTCAACAACAAATACAAATAAGACTCCATCATTGTCCATGTTGGAGTGAATGACTTGAGACGTACCTCCCTGGACTACATGAAGAGAGACATGGAAGAGCTCTCAGATCATGTGGCCCAGGCAGGTATGACCCTAGCCCCGAGTAGCATCCTGCCTTCACCCAGAATGATACCACAGTACAAGGACAAAATGATTGACTTCAACAATTGGCTAAGCTTCTGGTGTCATTCAATGGGGATCCAGTATCTGTCTGCCTGGGACGACATGATTGGCAAACCACGGAGATTTACGAGAGATGGTCTGCACCTGTCACCCCTGGGATTCAGGTTACTGGCTAAAGCTCTTGCCAGTCCTATAGTGCCTTTTTTAGGCAAGGTTCAAAGGACAAAACCACCATCATAACAGACACAAGCATGCAAAATCTGAAGGTAATGCTACTCTAAACCTCAAAATGCACTCTCGAGGCACTCCTAAAAATGGAGAACATCGATATCTGTGCAGTAACTGACACCTGCTTCAAGGCTCCAGAGAGCACCCCTGCAATACCATGCTACAACTCTTACCACACTTTTCGGGCACCAAACCAAGACCGAAACACTAAAGGTGGAGGAGTGTCCATATTCACCAAGGATATTCACACCTCCAGGCTAGTTGCCCAACACAATGCATCTGAAATTCTCCAGGTGCAACTAACACTAGGTAAGACTGCAATCCAAATTGTAGCTCTTTACAGATCCCCCACCATGCCCCCAGAGATTCTCACTACACCTTTCTAAACATACTGGAAAATATTAAGATACAACCAAATACCCTAATACTGAGTGATTTCAACTATCCTGCCATTAACTGGGAAAACTACTCGAGTACCAACACCTTTTCTCAACGGTTCTTGGAATTCATAAATTCCAACACCCTGGATCAACTAATCCACTGTCCCAACAGGGGCTCCAATATCCAGGACCAACATGGGAGATAGATGCTCCACACCAGTGATCACCCCCTCACTGGTCAGGTCTGACCATAAGCTAATCACCCGTGACATCCACATCCCACCCCCACACCCAGTAAGGAAATCTCCATAAAAAAGTCTCCAAAGCCAACTTCATGCTACTCAAGTCAGAAGTGACAAACTTCACGACACCCATGCAGACAGGAGCTGAAAGTTCGACTGCTGAATCCTACACTAAGGCACTGTACGAGCACATCCACTCGTGCATGAATCGTGCCATCCCAAATAGAACCAAGATGCTTTCCTCCAAAAGAAGGAAGCCAATCTGGTGGTCCCCTGCCATAAACTAACTATACAACAGAAGGATGAAACTGTTGCAGAAAAGAGGAAAATCCCAGGATGCAAAAAACTCCCTTACCAGCCCCAGTAAGAGGCTGAGCTCACTCATAAGATCCTTCAAAGCTAGTTACGAAAACAAAATTGACAAAGATTTCAAAGACGACCACAAGGCATTCTTATAGTTATGTCAACGATCTAAATGGCAATGCTCAGATCTGCTCTGAGCTACAACAGAATGGCATTAAATATACTGATCCCAAGGATATTGGCAATATCATGGCAGATCAATTTAGTTCCAACTTCACCTCCCCTCACCCCCTAAAAGGCCCATCTCAATACTAAAAGATTGCCAAATTCCAGTAATCATGACCACACGGGTAGAAATCACACTCTCCAAAGCTAAGAATACAGCATCCATGGGACCAGATGACATCCCGGGCTGTGTACTACATGAACTATGAAATGAACTGGCACCTCACCTAAGTGTCATGTTTAATCATATCCTCACCTCAGGCTTCATGCCCACTGAGTGGCGCACAGCTACATTTATCCCACTCCACAAGGGGGGATCCACCTTGGATCCCGGGAACTACCGCCCCATCAGTCTAACGAGCCTGACCTGTAAGGGCATGGAACGCATTATCATGGAACTTATAAACAAAGACATTGGCAACTTTCAAACACTGGAACACACTCAGTTTGGGTTCGTGAAGGGCCGATCTTGTCTCCTGAACTTGACGGACTTCTTAGAATCAGTTTCCAGAGCTGTGGATGAGGGTAAGGCGGTCCACACAGCCTATCTGGAACTCGCCAAGGCCTTGGACACCACCCTCGACTCTGCAATCATAGATAAACTTACTCAGCTGGGCATAAATCCCTACGCCACTCGATGGGTTGCCAACTGGCTTACTGACAGAACCCAGAATGTAAAAGTAGCAGCCTCCAAATCCAGCTCCAGACAACTGACAAGTGGAGTACTTCAGGGTTCAGTCCTGGGACCGCTTTTGTTTGACATCTACTTCTCTGAACTACAGAGCAACATTAAGGGACTCTGGCTAACAAAGTTCGCAGATGACTGCAAACTGGGTGCCATTATTGAATCCTCAAATGATGTGGATATTCTACAAAAGGGCCTTAAAAGAAATAGATGCTTGGTGCCAGAGCCATGGGCTCAAGCTAAATGCCAAGAAATGTATAGCTATCCCCTTTGGGAAAAAACATATACCCATAAATTACCACATAGGTGGCAGTACATTAAACACCCTAAGTGTGATGAGAGACTTAGGGGACACAGGTGGACAGTGGTCTCTCACCTCTGATAACCACATCACCTCAACAGTCAGGAAATCCTTCTATGTGGCACAACTCATCACTAAGTGCTTTTCATCCAGAAAAAGGAGGTCATTGTCCCACTGTACTCATTCCTCATTAGACCCATTATAGAGTACAATGCCCCATTTGGTATGTACCTCACAAGACATCTGCAACAGCTGGAAAGGCCACAGAAATACCTCACTAAAAGAATCACAGGCCCAAAGCTGATGCCCTATGCTGACCATCTAAAAAAATACTCCAGCTATACTCTGTGGCATATCGTCTACTCAGAGGCAATCTCTGCTTAACATACAAGGCTATGTCAAACCCTGAGCTGTTGGACATGCTCCACTTAAAAGAAATCCCAATCCCTCAGAGCCACATGCTCCAAGGATCTAAACCTTGTCATAACAATGAACAAAACATGCTGGAGGGATAGGTTCCTGACCCAGAGACTCCCCATACTCTGGAATGGACTGCCCATGCATATCAAGCAGAGCGCGTCCTTGGCCCTCTTCAAAAGGAACCTTGATGACTAGATGGGAGATAGGAAATTCACCCCAGGGAGCACATCAGTCGCCCTGCTAAACAGCGGTCCAGGGAAGTAAACATTGTGGTTAGAAATATCTAGGGAACTGTTATGAATAGGCTTGTATAGGCCCTAGGGCCGATAGCCTGGTACCAACCTATGAACCTATGTATGTTGCTGGTATTTCAGCGTGTGGAGCTGACAGTTCAATGCTCTAATGGCGAGAGTTGCAGAGATGTATGCTTTCTTGACCCATCTGTCTAAAGCTCGGGAATCCCTGTCCAAAGGGGTGGGATTCTTAGCTGTAGTTGCTTTTATTCTTTTAGGTCCTTGGGAGATCACCTCTGGGTCAGCAGTAGGATTTTTGAAGAGGAATTTGTGAAAGTCAGGGACTCTGTAGTACCTGTCTGGTTTCTTTGGAGCAGGGGGTAACGTATTAGGAGTTGGACTGGATTCCACAAAGACATCATCCACAACATCCAGAACAGGAGGGATAGCTAAAGGTCTGTGCTGTGGTAAATCTAAAAATTCCCTGAGTCTCTTTCTGGACTGAGGATAATCCTGGCATTCCCAGTGGAAATGTTCAAAGTATGTAGGGTTTCACCAAAATTAAAATCCTCTGGAGGGGAGGCAGAAGGAATGGATTCCTCTGCATCCAAATCCTCATAAGCAGATAAGGGCATGTCTTCATATTCAGAAACCTCAGAGTATTCGGATTCTTGGTCAGATAAAGCTGCCGGGGACAAGTCTCTTTCTTTTAGCAGGGGAGGGCTGGCTTCCCCTAATCAGCATGATCAGGTCTTCTGCCATTTTAAGCATTTGAGATTGTGGCAAGGAAGCAGGAACTTGAGTTTGGGTCATCGTTTTTTTAGGCACAGCTCGTACTCTTGACCTTAGAAACTTGGTACTTTTAGAAAGAACTGAAGATGCGAAAGAAGTCGTTGGTTTGTGTCAAACATCAGTAATGCGAAAAACTTCCTCAGAAGCCGGTGCCTGCACAGTTGCTCCGGACCAATCCAAGGTAGAGACATCCACAGGCTCCGTAGTCAAAGAAGAGTCTCGCAGCATACCGGACTCCGAACGGGACTTGGTAGCGGCCTGCAAATCCATCAAAGTAGGCATCAGGGGCTGTGAAAGCTCCTCACTGAGTACCGACGAACTGGCGACTAGCTTAATGGAAGCGTTGTCAGCAGTTTTGGACCTGTGCGGTCTGTCTCTGTCTTTATACTTACGTTTTTTTCAGAAGATCGGTAGTCAGATGGCTTACCGATGCCATTTCAGAATACGGAGATCAAGAACAAAAGTATTTAGCTACAAGGATCTGATGAATAGTTCGGCCGTTGAACAAAGCACAAAACCGACAGCGAGGTACGTCGTGGTCTGGGCCTAAACAAGTGATGCAGTAAGAATGGAAATCTTGGTGAGGTATTTGTTTTCCACAGGCAAGTTAAGTACAGTTGTGTACAGTTACCATAAATGTAGATGTTCGAGTGTACTCACTGTTGCAGTCATTACATTAGGGTAATCTGCTAGCAGGTTGCCCTCAGCCGGCCTGAATAACAAAGTCTTGGGCCCTGCGTCGGTTGCTGTCTCCTGTCTCCTCTTCCATGACGTCAGGTTGTCAGGGGTATAAAACATGCAGCCAACGCCATTTTATTCAGTTTTTCTTGCCCCAGATGTCAGGTGCCCCCCAAATGGGGAGCAAACCAAAAGAAATATAAACAATAAATATATATAAATGCACTTTTAGAAACATAAACTTTACCTTCATCTAAAAGCAAATACACCACAAAGGCTTTTGTGTATAGTAAAGGAAAGAAAAGGTATAGAAAGGGGGATGGTGGGTGGGTAACCCGGACTGCAACTGTGAATATACTCGAACATCTACATTTATGGTAAGTGTACACAACTGTACTATGTTCTTCGTGTTTCACTGTTGCAGTCATTACATTTGGGTAGAATCCCACAGCTATGGTTGGGAGATTGGAGCTAAACAGCATTAGGAGCGGCTATAAGGCCCTGCAGAACTGCAATGGCAAAGCCTGCCCTGGATTTAGAGTAGAGAGGCAGATGATAATGCTTTGTAAAGGTGTGAACAGAACTCCAAGTAGCAGCCTCTGTAATGTCTTTGGTTGGTACTCCCCTTAGAGAGGCTGCTGAAGTAGCTGCAACTCTGGTGGAATGAGACCTAGTGCCCTTGCGCACAGGTTTACCATGGCGTAAGTAGCAGAAACGGATGGAGTGGCTTATCCACTTTGAAACTGTCTGCTTTGAAATAGCCTTGCCTTCTGATCCTGCAGTATATGTCACTAGTAATTGCTCAGTTTTTCTTAGAGCTTTAGTCCTGCTTAAGCAGAATCTTAGCTGTGTACATCCAAAGAATGCATAATTCTCTCCCTCTTGTTCTGCAGATTTGGATAAAAGGTTGGCAGATGAATTGCTTGGTTAAGAGCAACACTGGAAACCACCTTAGGCATAAAAGTAGGATTTGTCCTCAGAGATACCCTGTCTGGGTAAAATATGATAAAAGGCTCTACAGCCATGAGGGCCTGTAGCTCTGAAACTCTTCTTGCTGAAGTAATTGCTAGTAGCAGAGCTGTTTTCCATGATAAGAACTTTATATCAGCGGTAGCAGCTGGTTCAAATGGTGGCAGAGTGAGCTTTTCCAACACATAATTGAGGTCCCATGCAGGCAATGGTGATGATCTAGCAGGCCTAAAATTTTTGGCTCCTCTAAGATACTGCTTTAGTAAAGGATGAGAAAAGATTGGTGGCTCTGCATTGTAATGAGCCGAAATGGCAGGCATAGATTTTAATTGATGAGAAAGATAGGCCTTTGTCAAGCATCTCAGTTAAGTATTGCAATATCTGAGGAATATTTGGTTCTGCTGTATCAGTACCTTGTGCTTGATTCCAAGCACAGAATCTCTTCCATTTGTCAGCATAAGATTTTCTAGTACTAGGTCTTCTGGCTTTCAAAATGACATCCGTCACAGCTTTACTGAGAGGTGCTGTCTGTATGACTACGTGATCAGCCATGCTGCCAGGTTCAGAGTCTGTAGTTGATTGTGCAGGATCCGATTGTTTTGCTGGGACAGTAGTTGTGGTCTTTGAGGCAAGGTCCAAGCTGGGTATTGAGACAAGTTCCTTAGGATTGGGTACCAGTGTTGGCGGGGCCAGTCCGGGGCAATTAGTATCATCTTTGGTTTCTCTTGTCTGACTTTTAGGAGGACCTTGGGGAGAAGAGGCAGAGGAGGAAAGGCGTAAACTGATAGGTTTTTCCAACTGAAGGATAGGGCATCCACTTTCCATGCTTGTCTGTGATAATACCGTGTGCAGAATCTTTTCAATTGATAATTTTGAGGGGAGGCAAATAAATATATGTCTGGGCTGCCCCATTTCTCTATCATGCTGAAGACTTGTAGATTTAGTTTCCATTTGTGAGGATCCATAAGGTTTCTGCTTAAATCATCTGCCAGAGTGTTTTGTTATCCTGGCAGGAATTGAGCTTGAAGATGTATTTGGTAGGTCAAAGCTGTGTCTCACAGTGCGATGGCTAATCTGCAAAGGGGGTATGAGTGTGTGCCCCCTTGCTTGTTTATATAACACATGACTGTGTTGCCCGTCTTTATCAGTAGTTGTCCTGGATGAAGTAAGTCCTTGAAGGCTGTTAAGGCATTCTGAACAGCTAGCATCTCTTTCTGGTTGATATGCAGATGTATTTGTTTTGGTGACCATATGCCCTGAATGCATCTTCCTGCCATGTGGGCCCCCAGACATAATCGGATGCATCTGTTGTTATGATATGGCTGGCAGGGGATAGAGTGAATGGCCGTCCCATGTTTTGGTGACATGCCTTTGCCCACCATAGAAACTCCTGTTGTAGGCAAGGAATGAGAAGAATCATTGTTTCCAGACTGTGAGAATGTTGACTCCATAAACTTTTTAAGTACCATTGAAGTTTCCTCATATGCAGTCTTGCATATGGAATCAGTAGGATGCAAGATGACACGAAGCCCAGAGCCTGCAGAATTTGTCTTGCAGAAAACTGGGTTTTTGTTGTCATCGGTTTGAAGTAAGTAGTCAGTTGCCTTTTCTTGTCTGGCGTGAGGTAAGCCATCTGGGCAGTTGTATTCAAGCTTGCACCCAGGAATGTTATCTTTTGAGAGGGTACCGCTTTGTGATTTCTTTTCGTTTATTGTGTACCCTAGGCATGTTAGAAGCCTTTTTACAAATGGCAGGCATCGAAGAAGAGTGTCCTTGTTCTCTGCTTGAATGAGACAGTCGTCCAAGGAAGGATATATTTGTATACTTCTTTGTCTGCCAAATGCAATTACTGGTGCCAGGCATTTTGTAAAGACCCTGGGTGCAGTAGATAAGCCAAAGGGCAGTGCAGAGAATTGGTAATGCATTAAGCCAGCCTCGAATTTGAGGCATCTTCTGCACGATTGCCTTATTGGGACATGCAAGCATGCCTATTTTAGGTCTAAAGTCACCAGCCAACCATTCTTGCCCAGCATTGGCAGAAGCTGCTGCAAAGTCAGCATTTTGAATTTTGGAATGTCTAGGTATGTGTTCAAAAATCAATAAATCCAGTATTGGCCACCAGGCCTGGTCCTTTTTGGGTACCAAGAACAGTCGAGTAAAAACCTTGTCCTTTTTCCTGTTCTGGTACTGTCTGAATGGCCCCCATATCCATGAGGGACGTAACCTGTTTCTGTGCCTCTGCCCATTGTTTTTTTGGCAGGTCTGGCCAACCATTTGTCATTGGCAGTGTGTGGAAATGGAATCTGTATCCCTGTGATACGATTTTTTGTACCCACTTGTCCTGGGTTCTTAACTGCCAAGTTTGAGCAAAAAGTGCTAATCTTCCCCCTATGGGTGCTGCCAAAAGATAACTGCTTGGTGTAGGCAGAAAGAAGTAATTGGGATTGCTTTCTGTAGGTTTGTGCTTTATCTCCTCCAGATATGGAGGTGGAAGCGCCCCACCTGCTTTGACCTGTATGAATCTTGCACCTGGTATCTGGAACCCTTAGGGCGTCTGGATTTGCCCCTTTGAGCTCTGCCTGACACAGGAAAGGACCAATTTTTTGTAGGCCAGTGTCTACTGACTCTTGGTGGCTGCACTTGTAAGAAGTCTTTAACAGTTTACATAGACTTAGCTCTGTCTTCCATTTTCTTTAAAACCTATTCTGCCTTAATACCAAACAGAATTATGCTGTAAAGGTGCATCTAGCAACTTAGCTTTAACATTATCAGGCAAATTTTGTTCCTTTAACCAGGCATGCCTCCTAATCACAGATCCAGTAACTGTGGCCCTACAGGGGCCTCTAAGGAATAAAAACCACATCGCAAAGTCTGCTTTCCAACTTGTTCAGCTGCATGCAATAATTCCTGCAATTCTTTATTTTCTGCACATTCTGAAATCAACATCATTTTCTGTTTCAGCAAACCCATAACGTGTTGTTGGTACTTAAGCATATGAAATTGACAGTTTAAGGCCCTGATTGCCAAGGTTGCAGATGTATAAACCTTTTTTCCCCATCTGTCTAGCGCCTTTGAATCTCTGTCGGAGGGGGTAGGATTTTTTGCTGTTGAGGCCTTAACTCCCTTTGGACCCTGTGAAACAGTTTCAAGATCAGCAGCAGGGTTTCTAAATAAAAATGTATGCGAGTCAGGGACCCCGTAATATCTGTCAGGCTTACTGGGAGCCAGAGGTAAGGAGTCAGGGGTCATGCTTGATTCCAAAAACACATCATCCACAATGTCTAAAACAGGGGGAATGGCTAAAGGCATGTGCTGAGGGAGAAGAAGGAAATCCCTGAGCCTCTTTTTTGATTCTGCGAATTCTTGACTCTCCCAGTGAAAATGCTCCCTCAAAGTATGCAAGGTTTCTCCAAATGAATAATCCTCAGGAGGAGATGCAGATGGAATAGACTCCTCAGCATCAGAATCCTCATAGGGAGGTATAGATAATTTTTGATCAGAAGAGGAATCAGAAGAAATAGAAACCTGATCTGAAGATTCATAATCAGTGTCTTGCCTAGGCCTTTTTATCAGGAGGGCGATGGGTACCCCTGATCAAGGTAATAAGGTCTTCAGCCATTTTGCCATTCATTTGTTTTTTAGGCATAGAGGCCTGTGCACGTGGTTCATGCATCAGTTTTTTAGTTTTAGAAGTTGCTTTTGTGTTTGGTTTTGCAGCTGTTGTCGGTTTGATATACAAATGTTGGGGTCTAAATACACCCTCAGAAGCCGGTGCCTGTTCAGCGGCTCCGGCCCCATCAGAGGGAGATACATCCATCGGTCCAATACCTTGAGTACCTGGTGGCATGCCGGACTTCACATGGGTGTCGGCAGAGGCCAGCGACTCGAAGGTAGCGGGTATCAGGGGCTGCGAAAGCACCTCACTGAGTACTGGCGAACCGGTGACTGGCTTAGGAGAAGCTTTGTCATCAGTTTTGGATCTCGACTGCCTTTCTCTGTCCTTTTCTTTGCGTTTTTTATGTACTCTGGTAGTCGGATTGCTATCCGATGACATTTCTGGGTAGTTAAATCTGTTTCCAAAATACTTTGATGCAAAAATATACAGACGCTTAATAGTGTGTTGGTTTAATCTAGCATAAAACCGACAGCCAGGCACATTGTGATCAGGGCCTAAGCAAGGAATACAGTATAAATGGAAATCCTTATGAGGTATTTGCTTCCCACAAGCAATATAATTAACTTTTTCTGACATCGGTAAAAAGCAAGAAAAAAAGTTTCCCCAACGGGGTACTTAACTTTAGCGAAGACTTCAGTTCGGAAACTCAAACTCGAATATTTCAGTAGTCGGCCGACCGGCACTTGAGAAATGCTTCTGCTTCGGGAACCGCGTGGCAAGAAAGACTGAAGAAGATGGTGTCGGCTGCATGCTTTATACCCCTGACGACCTGACGTCATGGAAGAGGAGACAGCAACCGACACAGGACCCAAGACTTTGGAATTCAGGCCGACTGAGGGCAACCTGCCAGCAGATTACCCAAATGTAATGACTGCAACAGTGAAACACAAAGAACTGCAGTGGCAAAGCCTGCTCTGGATTTGCAGAAGAGAGGCAAATGATAATGCTTTGTGAAGGTATGAACAGAGCTCCAAGTAGCAGCTTCTAGAATGTCTTTGGTTGGAACCCCTCGAGAAAAGCTGCTGAAGTAGAGGCAGCCCTGGTGGAATGTGATCTGATCCCCTTGGGCACAGGTTTACCATGGTGCAAGCAGCAGAAACAAATGCAGTGGCTTATCCACTTAGAAATAGTCTGCTTTCCCCACTGACCCTGCAGCAAATGCGACCAGTAGTTGCTCAGACTTTCTTAGAGATTTGGTCCTGTTTAAGTAGGATCTTGGTTGTCTGTATACATCCAATGAATGCAGAATCTGCTCCCCCTTGTTCTGCGGATTTGGGTAAAATGTTGGCAGGTGAATGGTCTGGTTAAGAGTCACACTGGATACCACCTTAGGCATAAAAGAAGTATTGGTCCTGAGGGACACCCTGTCCGGGTAAAGTATAATAAAAGGCTCCACTGCCATGAGAGCCTGTAGTTCTGAAACCCTTCTTGCTGAAGTGACTGCCAACAGAAAAGCTGTTTTCCAAGATAGAACATTTATATCCGCAGTAGCTGCTGGTTCAAAAGGAGGCAGGGTGAGTTTTTCCAGCACAAAATTGAGGTCTCATGCAGGAGTAGGTGATCTTCTGGGAGGCCTTAAATTTTTGGCCCCTCTAAGATACTGTTTAAGCAGAGGATGAGAAAAGAGGGGAGGCTCTGTGTTGTAATGAGCCAAGATGGCAGAGGCATGGATTTTTATTGAAGAAAAAGATAGGCCCTTGTCAAGCATCTCAGTCAAATATTGTAAAATCTGAGGAATATTGGGCTTTGCTGTGTCTGCTCCCTGTGCTTGGTTCCAACCACAGAATCTGTTCCATTTATCAGCATAAGATTTTCTTGTACTAGGCCTTCTGGCTTCCAAAATAACATCCATCACATATTTACTGAGAGGTGTTGTTTGATTAATTAGTTGATCAGCTATGCTGCAAGATTCAGAGTTTGGAGCTGAATGTGCAGAATTTGATAGTTCTGCTGAGACAGTAAATGAGGTATTTGAGGCAAGTACCATGGAGGAAGCGGAGACAAATTCCTTAGAAGTCGGCACCAGTGCTGGCAAGGCCAGTCCGGAGCAACTAGGATCATTTTTGTTTTTTCCTGTCTGACTTTTAGTAAGACCTTGGAGAGTAGAGGCAGAGGGGGAAAGGCACAGACTGATAATTTTTTCCAGCTGAAGGATAGGGCATCCACTTTCCATGCTTTTTTGTGATGAGTTCTTGTGCAGAATTTGTCCAACTGATAATTTTGGGGAGAGGCAAATAGATCAATGTCTGGGCTCCCTCATTTCTGTGTTAACATGCTGAAGATTTGTGGATCCAGTTTCCATTCGTACGGGTCCGTAAGTTTTTCTGCTTATGTCGTCTGCCAGAGTATTTTGCTTTCCTGGCAGGAATGGAGCTTGAAGATGTATTTGGTAAGTCAAGGCTGTGTTCCACAAGGCCATGGCTAGTCTGCAAAGGGGGTAGGAATGTGTACCCCCCTGCTTGTTTATGTACCACATAACTGTGGTGTTGTCCATCTTTATCAGCAGTTGTCCTGGATGAAGTAAGTCCTTGAAAGCTGTCAGAGCATTCTGAACAGCTAGCATCTCTTTCTGGTTGATATGCAGATGCATTTGGTTTTGGCTCCATTTGCGCTGAATGCATCTCCCTGCCAGGTGGGCCCCCCAAGCATAGTCTGATGCGTCTGTAGTTATGAGTTTGGGTGGCAGGGGGTAGAGTGAATGACAGTTCCTTGTTTTGGTGACATGTCTCTGCCCACCAAAGAAACTCCTGTTGTAGGCAGGGAATGAGAGGAATCAATGTTTCCAGACTGTGACAATGTTGACTCCATAAACTTTTTGGGTACCACTGAAGTTTCCTCATATGCAGTCTTGCATATATAATTAGTAGAATGCAGGATGCCATGAACCCCAAAGCCTGCAGAATTTGTCTTGCAGTAACTGGGTTTTTGTTGCCATTTGTTTGAAGTATGTTGTCAGTTGCCTTTGTTTGTCTGGCGTGAGGTAAGCCATCTGGGCAGTTGTATTGAAGCTTACCCCCAGGAATGTAATTTGAGAGGGTACCAGTTGTGATTTCTTTTTGTTTATGGTGTACTCCAGGCATGCTAGAAGCCTTTTTACAAATGCCAGATGTTGAAGAAGAGTGTCCTTGTCCTCTGCTTGAATGAGAGAGTCGTCCAGATAAGGGTAAATTTGAATGCTTCTTTGTCTGCAGAATGCGATTACTGGTGCCAGACACTTTGTAAAGACCCTGGGCGCAATAGATAAGCCAAAGGGCAGTGCAGAGAATTGGTAATGCAAAAAACCTGCTTTGAAGCGGAGGTATCTTCCGCATGATTCCCTTATTGGGATATGCAGGTATGCCTCTTAAGTCTAGAGTTACTAACCAAGCATTCCTGCCTAGCATAGGCAGTAGCTGTTGTAAAGTCAGCATTTTGAATTTTGGAATGTCCAGGAATGTGTTCAAAATCGATAAGTCCATTATTGGATGCCATGAATGGTCTTTTCTGGGTACCAGAAAAAGTCTTGAATAAAAACCTTGTCCTTTTTTCTTTCCTGGTACCGGTTGAATAGCCCCCATATCCATGAGGGACATGACTTGTTTCTGGGCCTCTGCCCACTGGTTCTGTTGCAGATCTGGCCATCCGTTTGGAATTGGCAAAGTATGGAAATGGAATCTGTACCCCTGGGATACTACGTTTAATACCCATTTGCCCTGGGTAATTAACTGCCAATTTTGAGCATGAAGTGCTAGTTTTCCCCCCAAGGGGGCTGCCAAAAGATAAGTGCTTGGTGATGGTAGAGGAAAGTCATTGAGACTGCTTACTGTAGGGTTGTGCTTTGTTTCATCCAGATTTGGAGGTGGAGGCACCCCATTGCTTTGACCTGTAAGAACCCTGTGATTGGTACCTGGAGCCTTTTGAGCACCTGGATTTGCCCCAAGTGGCTCTGTTGGACACAGGAAAGGACCAATTTTTAGTAGGCCAGTGCCTACTGAACCTGGGTGGCTGCAATTGCAAGAAATCTTTTACAGTTTGCATAGATTTAGCTTTGTCTTCCATTTTCTTTAAAACCTCTTCTGCCTTATTATCAAACAGATAATCATGCTGCAAAGGGGGATCCAACAATTTAGCTTTAACATGACCAGGCAGATTTTGCTCCTTGAGCCAGGCATGCCTTCTAATCACAGATCCAGTAACGGCGGCCCTACAAGAGGCCTCCAAGGAATCAAAACCACATTGCAAAGTATGCTTTCCAACCTGTTCTGCTGAATGCAATAATTCCTTTAACTCTTATTTTCCACACAATCAGAAATCAACATAATTTTCTGTTTCAGTAAGCCCGTAACATGCTGTTGATATTTAAGCATATGAACCTGGCAGTTTAAGGCCCTGATTGCCAATGTTGCAGACGTATAAACCTTCTTTCCTCATCTATCCAGTGCCCTGGAATCTCTATCAGAGGGGGTAGGATTTTTGGCTGTAGAGGGCTTTACACCCTTGGGACCCTGAGAAATAGTCTCAGGATCAGCAGCAGGATTTTTGAATAGAAATTTGTGGGAGTCAGGAACCCTGTAATATCTGTCTGGCTTACTAGGAGCCGGAGGCAGGGAATCAGGAGCCATGCTTGATTCTGAAAAATCATCAACAATGTCTAATACAGAAGGTATTGCCAAAGGCCTATGCTGAGGAAGAAGAAAGAAATCCCTAAGACTCTTTTTTGATTCACAGAAGTCCTGACTCTCCCAGTAAAAATGTTCCCTTAAATTATGCAAAGTGAAAATTCCTAATCAGAAGAGGAATCAGAAGAAATGGAAATCTGATCTGAAGATTCATAATCAGTGCCTTGCCTAGGCCTCTTAGCAGGGGTGGGGGGGGTTGGGAACCCCTGTTCAAGGTAATTAAAGCCTCAGACATTTTGATCATCTGTTTTTTAGGCATAGGGGCCCGAGCACGTGGCTCACGCATCAGTTTTTTAGACATAGAAGATGTTTTTGACCTTGTGTTTGTTGCTGACGTCGGTTTAATGTAAAAATGTTGAGGCCTAAAAACACCCTCAGAAACCAGTGCCTGCTCAGCGCTCCGGACCCATCCAAGGGAGAGACATCCGCGGGTTCAATACTCTGAGGAACTCGCGGCATACCGGACTACGAATGGGTCTCGGTAGAGGCCTGCGACTCAAAAGTGGTGGGCATCAGGGGCTGCGAAAGTGCCTCACTGAGTACCGGCGACTGCCCTTAGGAGAAGCTTCATCGTTGGTTTTGGAACTCAACGGTCTCTGTCTTTTTTTTTGCGTTTTTTGTGAACTCCAGTAGTCGGATTGCTAACCGACGACATTTCAATATAATTAAATCTTGAACAAAAATATTTAGAAGCAAAAATATACCGACGCTTAATAGTGCGTTGGTTAAATCTAGCACAAAACCGACAGCAAGGCATGTTGTGATCTGGGCCTAGGCAAGGAATATAGTACAAATTAAAATCCTTATGAGGTATTTGCTTCCCACAAGTAATGCAATTATTAACTTTTACTGACATCGGTAAGGAGCAAGAAAAAGTTTCCTCAACGGGGTACTTAGCTTTAGTTTGAAGACTTCGGTTCTGAAACTCGAATACAAAAATTTCAGGAGTCGGCCGACTGGCACTTGCGAACTTGCTTCTGCTTCGGGCACCGCACGGCAAGAAAGACTGAATAAAATGGCATCGGCTACATGTTTTATACCTCTGATGACCTGACGTCATGGAAGAGGAGACAGCAACCGACGCAGGACCCAAGACTTTGTTATTCAGGCCGACTGAGGGCAACCTGCCAGCAGATTACCCTAATGTAATGACTGCAACAGTAAAACATGAAGAACATCCGTTTCTGACATTGGTTAGAGCAAGAAAAAAGGATCCCCAATGGGGTACTTAGCTTTAGAAGACTTCAGGATGATTCAATTTCAGAAACGATAATGCAGGTAGCGGCCGACTGGCACTCTCATGCGAACTGCTTCTGCTTCGGGCTCCTCGGTAAGAAAGACTGATGTAATGGCATCGGCTGCCTGTTTTTACACCCCTGAAGACCTGACATCAGTCCTGAAGCGACAGTAATTGACGCAGAAATACTAAGCCTCTGGTATTCGGGCTGACTTGAGGGCTACCCCAGGTGGAATAACCCAAGTGTGATGACTGCAACAGTGAAACACGAAGAACATCTGAAAATACAACGAAGAAAAACTAAATCTCAAGAGTTTCCTTACAATTGAATGGATAGGAATGTGATGGTATGCATTCTTCATGTCCAAAGATGTTAGAAAACTCTGGTGGAGAATTATAGGAAACAGAAACTAAGGGAGTTAACATTTTCAAAGTTCGGATATTTTAAAAAAGGTGTTGAGAAAGAAAGGATCTAGGACTGGTCTCCACGTGTCCTCCTTTCGGGGTACTTGGAATTTCTTGGAGAACAATCCCATGCCTGACTTGGGAAATTGGATGAACGGTTACCCCGAGAGAAGAGTTTCTGCAGAAGAATGAAAGACAACTGATTTTGAGGAGCCTGAGGAATTCCAGAAGGGGTAGGATCTTCCAAGACATTCTATAATCTTGAGCAACAATGGAAAAAACAACCTGCCAACAATGATAAAGAGAGGGTAAGTCTTTGAGATATGGGAACCTCACTGAAGGGAGGAAGGTAGTGGTGGAAAGTCTTAAGGAGGCAGGTTTATCAGGAAAAGAGGATTTACAGTTCCCGACGTCCTTTCCAGACTTATTCTGAAATCTCTTTTTGTTAGCCTCCATTCTGAGGCTGTTTTTGATCTCTCCTGAAAAAAAGGACTGGTCTTGGCAGAATAATTCATCTGCACCTTAGATATTGGGGAAAGGAAAATCTGTTTCAAGGCCTGCATAACCTTCCCTTTTCCTGTAAGGATTTGAAAAGCTCTGCAGCTGCAGAGGCAAAATTATGTAATTTAGTCACAGGGGAATCCACAATTAAGCTTTGATATCCTCCAGTAAGGATCACAGCCTTAGCCATGAATACCTGTGAATAACAGAGCCAGAAGCAGACGCACGAGCAGCATCAAAACTGCACTTGATAAGAGTGTCTAGCTGCCAGAGAGGCAGAACTTAGCACATTTATTTATTTATTTTACATTTGTTAACTGGGAGAGTCCAACTGGGTATATGTCCATTTTCAGTGGAGGCCCGGGGAGAAAAGCTCCAGAGCAGTAAAATCATTAACAAGAGAAAGACATGTTAACCAAAAGATTCAATTAAACAAAATATAGAGTACACAATCTTTATACTTCATATAGAAGTACAGTATATATAAGATAGTGAGTTAACCAAAGAGTGTATTTGCCAACTTTCACAGGCTACATTAATATATACATGTTATAGAGGTGTTTAACAGCAAGTACAGCAGGAAGAGAGAGTAGATAGCTTCCATAACTCATTTCTACACATGAGAGACATACTCTGTCCTTTAGGTTTCTTTACAGTGTTCAGTGATACTATTACCTCCCCATGCAGACATTACAAAAGCAGCAGATAAGCTGTTAATCTAGTTGCTGCAAACAGAGACATACGAGTTACTATCCAGGTACATAATCTATGATTCAGGAAGTGTGTTTTGAGTATTTTTTTTAATTGGGTAGTGGAGTTATTTATTATGTGGGCTGGAAGGGAGTTCCAGATTTTAGAGATGAAGTGGCTATAAACGGATCTACCTGCCTCATTTTTAAAGTTTGCTACCTTAAGGAGGTGTTGGGTACTTGATCTCAGGGGGATCTGGTAGTGGTGTAAGGCTGGAGTAGTTGCTGCAGGGCTGGTGTATTGCCTGGATGATGTAGTGCTTTGTGAGGAAGTGCTAGTTGGTTGACTTGAAGGGTCAGGGGGAGTTCTAGCCAGTTGAGTTTTTTGAGGCTTTCACAATGGAGGGTTCTAGAAGGCAATCCTGTGGTGAATCTGGCTATTGTATTGTAGCTGCTATCTAGTTTACTGAGCTCAGTTTTTCGGAGATTGGTAAGCAAGGGGGGAGACGTAAAGTAGGGTCGATAGAAGGTGTGTCCTTGGCTGTGGTAACCTTAGAGTGACTGGTGAGAAATTGTTTGTTGCAACAGAGTAGGCCCATTTTTCTGTGGACTCTTTTTATGGTCTGGGAGATATGAATGTAAAATTTAAGGCTATTGTCAATTTCAAGACCTAGCAGTTTTGCGTGACTGCTTGGTGTGATGGTGGTGTTATGAGAGAAGATTGAAAAGTTAGATGAAGAGGGTGGAGATCTGTGAGGGCTGAAGAGGAGTAATTTAGTTTTGGCTTGGTTTAGAATGAGGTTTTGGTTACTGATCCATGTCTCTGCCAGGGAAAAAACATTCTTGTGTTTGGGAGAGGAGGTGGTCAAGGGAGTTTGGCTGCACAGATAATGGTGGTATCATCCGCATATTGGACTATTCAGGCTTTGGGTATGGCAGATGGTAGTTGATTAGTAAATAGAGTGAAGAGTAGAGGACCCAGGATGGAGCCTTGGGGTACCCCTAGGGAGATGGGCAGTAAGGAAGAGAGCTGATTTAGCCATTTTACAGCTTGTTGCCTACCATCTAGGTAGCTCTTAAACCAAGAAATAGTAGAGAAGCTGAGATTTAGGGTGGTTAGTGTATGAAGCAGTTTTTCATGGTTGACCATGTCAAAGGCTTTAGATAAGTCTAAGAGTTGCAGATACTAGCAGTCCATTGTTTCTGTGGCTATTGATGGTATTAGTGAATGATGCAAGTGCGGTGGTGGTGCTATGAAAGGGTCTGAAACCATGTTGCTGAGTGGATAGTAATTTGTTTTCTAAGAGGTATTTTATCAGTTGCATGTAGACAACGTTCTCCAGAAGTTTTGACAGGGGGATAGTATAACTATAGGTCGATAGTTACCAAGTTCTACAGAGGCACCCACTTTGTGCAGTGGTGTAATATGTGATATTTTCCAAAGATGGAGTACTTTGCACTCTGAGATAGATCTGTTTATTAATATGGAGACAGGGTAGGCTATTGCTTCAGCTGCTAGTTGCAGATATTCGGAAGGTATATTATCGGCGGCTGTAGAGGCTGGCCTAAGTTTTAGGAGTAATTTTTGTATGAATTTGGTTGGCACTGGGTTGAAGTTGAAGATGGGGTAACTGAGATTTGTTTTGGGTTGAGAGGGTGTTTTAGTTGCGGATGGGTTGTTGGGGCTTAGTTGATTATTGGCTAGGTTTTGGATAGTTTCTGCGAAGAATTTGTTGGGCTAAGTGGGGATGTTGTCATGGTTGTTCACTATTTTGGGAGTGGTTGTTTTCCCTGGTTGCAGTACAGTGTTGACAGCAGCCCAGAATTTTTTGGGGTTGTTAATATATTTATTCTGCATATTTTGGTAGTAGGAGATTTTGTCTATTTTAATAAGTTGTTTGACTTTGTTACGTAACTGATGGTATGTATGTTTGTCTATTTGGGATTTGCTTTTATGATAGTTTGTCCATGCTTTGTTCCTATCTTGGAGTAATGTTTTAGTATTTAAAGTTAGCCAAGGTGCATGTTTAGTTCCGATTCTTGTAGTTCTAGGAGGGGCATGGTGGTTAAGTACGTTAATGAAGGTAGAAGTGAAGTATAGTACTGCTTCATCAAGATCCAAAGTTTTTAGGGGGGTCCAGTTACATAGTTTTAGGTCAATATTGAAGTTGAGTTGGTTGAAGTTTATTCTATTCCTACATTCCCTGACAGTTTCTTGGGTCAGTTGGGGAGTTTTGCTTCTTATTAGAAATGTAGCTAGGTGGTGGCTAAGGGCGTCTGTCAGGCAACCAGAGTGAGATATATGGGAAGGATGAGATACTAGTATTCAGTCTAGTATAGATTGATGTTTGGTTCTTTTGTCTGTTCTGGTGGGGGGAAGTTATTAGTTGGGTTAGTCCATGTAGGTTGATATGGGAGATAGGGTTTAGACTGGAGCAGTTATCCCAGTCAATATTAAGGTCACCTAATAGGCTGTTTTCTTGGGGAAGGGTGTTGGTCATCCATTCTAGTAGTTTTTCTGCAATGGTAATATTGTTCCCTGGGGGGATGTAGCATCCTATAATGTTGATATGTTTATGTGGGTTAAGTTTCAGCTTAATGAGGATGAGTTCAGTGTTATCCAAGTCTGGGGTTATGATGTCTAGTTTTTCTAAGATAAGGTGAGTTTTATATAGTATTGCTACTCATCCACCCCTTTTTCCTACTCTGTCATTTCTGATTATATTGTAGCCTGGTGCTGTGATTTCATTATCTTGAATTAGGGGCAAAAGCCAGATCTCTGTCAGAATGACAATATCTGGATGGTAAAAGGAGATTAAGGCATGGAGGTCATGGACCTTATTTAAGATGCTTCTAATATTTAGATTTATGAAGAGGAGTGAGTTTGTGGGCCTTTGGAGTAGGGTTGTATTTAGGCCTGGGATTGGTCTATATGGACTGAGTGGGCTTGGGTTGGGGTGTGTGTCACCGCAGCATACTAGTGCTGTTTTCAGGTGTACAAAAAGTTTGACTAGTTTGTAGATGAATTTTGTGAAATTAATAGTGGTGTGGGATTGCCTATTTGTTGGGCATAGCTTGTGTCTGAGGTGGTGAATTATGGTGGTGTGATAGTTGTATGGGGTTAGTTGTAAATATAGTATGGGGTTTGGAGTATTGGGGGATGTTCCTTTGTAAGGAATGAATAGTGTGTAGGTAAGTGGCGTTTGGTAACTGGTAAAAGTGGTTAGCAGAGTGAGGGAAGTGATGCAAATGGTATATAGTAGGAGTTGAGTGTGTGAGGTTTGAGATGGTGATATCATGGTGTAGGGGTTGAAGTACCTAGTGTCAACCAATAACCCCAAATACCCACAGCTATTATTCAACCAGAGCCACAAGAGCAAGAGACTTAAACCTCAACACGGATATAAATAGGACATGCTGGAGGGACAGATTCATCACCCAGAGACTCCCTATGCTGTGGAACAGAATCCTGGTCCATGTGAGACAGAGCACCTCGCTGGCTCTGTTCAAGAGGAATCTTGACCAGTGGATGGGAGATCGTAGGTTTACCCCGGGGATCATCTCTGTATCACTGCTGGACAGAGGCACGGCAAACTAATGGGTATAGTATTCTTCAACCTAAGGGATGGTGAAAGCCACACAACTCTGGCTAGGCTTATAAATGCCCCAGGGCAGATAGCCTAGTATGAACCTATGAACCTATGAACAATATGATCCCACCAAAAATATGATGAATAAAAGTCAACTAGGATAACACCAAAGACTGGTCATTGTAGTTATAAATGATCAAGTGTTAAAAAGCATCCAGCAAATAAGATTCTTATATCAATGCAAGTAAAAATACACTTGACAAAAATCAGGCACATTCAAAACAAAAAGTCAGAAGATGATAGTTGACCCATTCATTAAAATGTTGAGCAGATGTTATAAACTCTATCATGTTCCAAATGTTGTGGATGTTCAAAAAGTTTAAACTAAACCTGTAAAACTTATATGAATCTTAGATATTTGTCCCAAGTGACTGAAGTCTCAAAAACACAGACTTGTTTACAATTATTGCATATGGTAACACTAAACAAGAGTCTTCAAACAACAAATCAGAATATACAACACAAAAATTATTATGCAAACCCGTATCAAATCTGTTACGATCACCAAAATGAAATGCAGATCCAATAAACACGCCAAGTGTTTGTTTTACATCCCGAGTCCATATATGGCTTCTAGCGAAAAAGAATGTCACTCCACCACTTGCAAAGGCATCCACAGTTAAAAAACTCCTTAGTGCATATCCATCTTTACAATCAGTTCCTACTAGACTTCATCCTCCCACCATTACTGAAAAAAAATAGTTCTGTTGCCACTCTTTCCCATCTCGAGTCTTCTCTCTGGTTCTTCTCTGAGTACTGGTACATCCACACTCCCCGC
Organism: Protopterus annectens; assembly: GCF_019279795.1. Classification (NCBI taxonomy): domain Eukaryota; kingdom Metazoa; phylum Chordata; order Ceratodontiformes; family Protopteridae; genus Protopterus; species Protopterus annectens. The sequence continues at coordinate 1,345,210,871 of NC_056731.1, forward strand.
ATACCTCTCAACCTCTTAGGTTCATAGATTAGTACTAGGTTAACTGCCCATGTGAGCCATCTGAAGCCTAGCTATTTCCTCCGTGAGAGAATCAAACCCTGCACCTTGTCTTTATAGGGTAAACACCTTAACCATTATGCCACCCCTCCAACCCCTTGTTCCTTACAGCAAGAAATCTGGACAAAGCCATAAAGAATGGGGGGACAAAGGCATTTAAGTTTTCTTCTGACTCTTAGCTCTAGGCAACTGTGACTCAGCCTGCTGTCATACTAGTTGGCTAAACTCATTTACACCTTGTCGCTGTAGAATGTCACATCTCCAGCAGCAGGACTGGGAGCCAGGTTTGTGTGATAGAGGCAGCAGTTGAAAGCAATTTCCGAACAGAAAGATGAACGCTTATAGCACAAGACGTATTCTCAGATTCTGAAAAAGCATCAATTATCTCACCCCAGATACTACAACAGGATGGATAGGAGATACCTGGTTATATGGGTTTAATAATTAATGGCTCTAAAGGCTAAGACAGCAGAGATATAAACTTTTTTCCATATCTGTCCATAGCCCTGCAATCCTGGACTGTATGCAAAACAATAGATAAGGTAACAGCTTAGCTTTCTTGGCTTGTCTGTAGAAAGGGAGATCACAGCTAGGTCAGAAAAGGGATTTTAAAGAAATTTCTAAGCAACAGCACTTTATAAAACCTTAGTTTTTTGGAACGGGGGTTGGGATGCCAGATTCAAAGAAGCAAAAGTAAAAGTATCCAAAAGGGCTTCCAGGACAGGGAGAATAGTAGAGGTTTTGGGGAAACCAATGTCCAAAAGATCATATTCATCTCTGCACAGGATCAGAGATCTTAGTGCCCCCCCCCCCCCGCCCATTTAAAATGTTGCATTGTTTTTACCACAGTATCCCGAAAGAAAATATCCTCTTTAGGGGAATCTGGAAATAAAGTGTCTTTCGCAACAGAAGCCACATCCAAAGTGGAGTGGATCTAAGAAGAATATGCCAGAGAATAATCATCTGAATACTTATCTTCACCCTCAGAAGAGTTTTTCGGTTTCTCCAGAGGAGTGGAAGGAGGAGCAGCAGCAGCATCATCAGCCTGAAAGTACTAAGGGAGATTAAGGAACATAATGGCTATAAACAGACCCTGTGTAAACCCCTTCGACTCTTTCTGGGACCTCTTTTAGGGCTGAGTAAGGGAAGTATGTTTAGTATTCTAATTTCTCTCCATAGCGAAGTCTGCCTGAACAAAACACAGTGGCTCAGAGCCCTGGCAGACTTCACTGAAGGAACCAGGTGCGTCCTTCCCTAACTAAAATCTGAGGAATCCCCTCCACCCCCTAAGACAGAACCAGCCATGGTTTCCCCTTCTCATCAGTAGTAGACATCTGATCAGCCACAGTAAACCTGCAAATGGGCTACTCCACATCAGCCTCAGATAGGGGTTGTGACACAGAAAACAGCCAAAGAAGCTGGCAGGTCGAAGGTCTCCTAATGGGACACAAATGAGACATCCAGAAAGGGCTGGATATCAGAAGCCTCAAGTTTAGCTTTTGGTTTCATTTTTGGTATCAGAAGGATGTCAAGGCAAGAAGACTCAAATGCCATAGTGCCATGTGCAAGTTCCTTTAGGCCTTCGGTTTTACAAAAACTTTTAAGGAATTGAGATGGCTGCTAAGAATCTTCAGGGTAAAGGTCAGACAAATAGCACAGTTTTGTTGCTATGTTCTGGTCTAAAACAGAAAAGGCATTTAAATGGTTATCCCTGTGAGGAATTTGCCTTCCCCACTCATATCTCCCTCTCTTCGATAACACGTACAATAACTACAAATAACATAAAGGAAGGGCTCCAGCGTGGTACTTATCTGCTCAACAGCTAGGGAGTTGTACTAGTAATATCTCTGTTAGCAGATGAAGTGAAGTTCTGCATTCAGGCTAGCAGCAAAGTTGTTCTAAAGTAATATGTGCCTGGACATCCCCTATGAACTCCAGCCTTTGGGCTTAGGTCAAGAGATAGGTAACCCAGGCTTTTGTATACTAACCAGACGTGGCTATTCTTGGCAGAACATCCAGTTAACAATACAGTGACCCTAGAAGGATATCTACTGCTCTTTCTCAAATACTGCATCTGCAGTTTCTCTTTCACTGGAAAGCAAAATGTAAATGACAATGCTCTGGTGTACTGCCCACTGCCAAACATGCATTCCCTCTCAGCACAGCAACTGTCCTTTTTGTTCACATACTACACCATGGTGTAGTTTGTCTAACCACAACAGGAGTAGTTCTGGGCTCAGCTACGCTTCCAAACCCTTTTAATATTGCCCACTGCTGCAGCTGGTTTATGGGAAGCTCCTTCTTCAGGGGATTCACTTCTTCTGAATCAAAAAAAAGCAAAATGCAGGCCTGGTGAAGCACAGTCAGGATGTCCACCAACACGTCTAGTCACTCAAGTCCAGGAACAGATTTAGGGTAGCGGACTGAGGTGTGGTGTGAGAAGACAGGAAGAAGAAGCCCAAGGTCAGCACCCCCATCATAGGAGGAGTGGGGAATGTGATGTCTAACTGACCTCTAGTGTAGAATAGAAGACTTAAAGGACAGCTCAAATTAAAAAAAGGGGGGGGATGCCAACATGACATCATCACACTAGCTACTCCTTCCTAGGGATTGTGACCAGCCATGACAAGAATCGCAGCTCCAAACTTCTCACGTGCAACTCCACTAAGGAAAACTAGCTCTCCAGATGTAAAAATGTGTTACCAAGAGACTGACCTCCTGAGGAGTCGGGGGTTACAAAGTACAGTTGTGTACACTTACCATAAATGTAGATATTCAAGTGTACTCACTGTTGCAGTCATCAGATTTGGGTTATTGCTTGCACTAGCCCTCAGTCGGCCTGATTATCAAAGTCTTGGGTCTTGCGTCGGTTGCTGTCTCATCTTCCATGACATAAGGTAGTCAGGGGTATAAAGCATGCAGCCAATGCCATTACATAAGTTTTTCTTGCCCCAGATGTCAGGTGCCCCCATAATAGGAAGCAATTATATGCAAGGTTACATCTCCAACAAAAAAGCAAATACACCAAACAGCTTTAAGCATAGTAAACAACAATAGAGGTATAGTCAATAGAAGTCAGGGGGCTGGAGGGAGGGTAACCAGGACTGCAACAGTGAATACACTCGAACATCTACATTTATGGTTAAGTGTACAACAACTGTACTATGTTCTTCGTGTTTCACTGTTGCAGTCTTCACATTTGGGTAGATTCCCAAAGCTAAGGATGGGAGGAGGTAATTAGACAACATTAGGACCAGCTATAAGGCCCTGCAAGACTGCAGTGGCAAAGCCAGCTCTGGATTTAGAAAAAATTGGCAAGTTGTAATGCTTGGTGAAGGTATGTACAGAACTCCAGGTAGCAGCTTCTAGGATGCCCCTGGTAGGGACACCTCTGAGAAAGGCTGTAGAGGTAGATGCAGCCCTGGTCGAATGTGGTCTTATCCCCTGTGGGGTAGGTTTTCCATGGTGCTTATAGTAGAAATTAATGCAATTGCCTATCCACTTAGAAATGGTTTTCTTTCATATACCCTTCCCCTCTGCACCTGCAACAAATGCAACCAGCAGCTGTTCAGATTTTCTGAGAAGTTTAGTCCTGTCCAAGTAAAATCTAAGTTGTCTGTTCAAGTCCAAAGAGTGCAGTATTCGTTGCCCTTTGTTCAGTGGATTAGAAAAGAAGGTTGGCAAATGAATGGACTGATTAAGGGCCACACTGGATACCACCTTGGGCATGAAGGAGGGATTGGTCCTGAGGGACACCCTGTCTGCATGAAAGATGATGAAAGGCTCCTCAGCCATGAGAGCCTGTCATTTAGACACCCTTCTTGCTGAAGTGATGGCTAGAAGTAAGGCTGTTTTCTAAGAAAGGAATTTCAACTCTGCATTTGCAGCTGGCTCAAAGGGAGGTAGAGTGAGCTTTTCTGATGCAAAGTTAAGGTCCCAGGCTGGAGTAGGGGTTCTCCTGGGTGGTCAAGTTCTTGGCCCCTCTGAGGAATTGCTTCAGCAGTGGATGAGAGAAGAGGGGTGGTTCTGTACTGTAATGAGCTGAAGTGGCTGAGGCATGAGTTTTGATGGAGGAAAAGGAAAGGCCCTTGTGAAACATCTCAGTTAAGTATTGAAGAATCTGAGGTAAACTGGGTGCTGCTGTGCCCATCCCCTGAGTTTGGCACCAGGAACAGAATCTTTTCCATTTCTCAGCATAGGATTTTCTAGTACTAGGCCACCTTGCCTCCAGAATGGCATCCATCACTTGCTTACTGAGGGGTGGTAACGGAGAGATCAGGTAATTAGCCAGGCTGCCAGGTTCAAGGCTTGAAGCTGTGGGTGCAGAATCTGGCCCTCCTGCTGAGACAGCAGAGAAGGGTTCAGAAGCAGGTGCCACGGTGCCAGCAGTGACACACTGCGCAAGAGGAGGTACCAGTGTTGGCGTGGCCAGTCTGGTGCAATCAGTATTGTCTTTGGTTTGTCCTGTTTGATCTTTAGTAGGAGCTTAGAGAGGAGAGGCAGAGAGGGAAAGGCATAAACTGATTTTTCCAGGTGAAGGATAGGGCATCCACATTCCAAGCTTGTTTGTGGAGAGCCCTTGTGCAGAATTTGTCCAATTGGTAGTTCTGGGGGGAGGCAAACAGGTCTATCTCTGGACTCCCTCCATTTGTTTCTCAACATGTTGAATATCTTTGGTTCCAGTTTCCACTCGTGTGGGTCCATGAGATTTCTGCTTAGGTCATCTGCCAGTATATTTAGCTTTCCTGGCAGGAACTGTGCCTGTAGGTGCACCTGGTAGCTCAAGGCTGTGTTCCACAGAGCCATAGCTAGTCTGCAGAGTGGGTATGAGTGGGTTCCCCCCTGCTTGTTTATGTACCACATAACAGTGTTGCTGTCCATCTTTACCAATAATTGTCCTGGAAGAATGTGGTCCTTGAAGGCTGTCAGAGCATTCTGTACAGCTAACATTTCTTTTTGATTGACATGCAGGTGTATTTGATGGTTCCATTTGCCCTGAATGCACTGCCCTGCCAAGTGAGCCACCCATGCATAGTCAGGTGTGTCTGTTAGGGTTTGGGTGGCAGGGGGTAGAGTGAATGGCAGTCCCTTGTTTTGGTGGCAGGCCTATGCCCTCCAAAGGAACTGTAGACAAGGTATGATAGGAATCATTTATTCTAGATCCTGACAATGTTGACACCACAGGCTTTTTAGATACCATTGTAGTTTCCTCATATGTAGTCTTGCATATGGAATTAGTAGAATGCAGGAGGCCATGAACCCCAGGGCTTGCAGTATTTTCCTTGCAGACAGCTGGGTCTTTGTGGCCAGTAGTTTGAAGTAGGCTGTCAAATTAACTTTTTTTTCTGGCGTGAGGTAGGCCATCTGCGAAGGTGTATTCAAGCTTGCTCCCAGGAATACAATTTGTTGGCAGGATACAAGATTTCTTTTTGTTTATGGTGTACCCCAGAGAAGTTAGCAATTTCTTTACAAATGCCAAATGATTTAATAGTATGTCCTGGCTTTCTGCCTGAATTAGAGAATCGTCCAGGTATGGGCATATTTAAATATTTCTTTGCCTGCAAAATGCAATGACTGGAGCTAGGCACTTTGTGAATACCCTGGGTGCAGTAGATAAGCCAAAGGGCAGTGCAGAGATCTGAAAGGCATGTAGCCTGCTCTGAAGCGTAGGTATCTTCTGCAAGATTCCCTTATTGGGATGTGCAGATAGGCTTCCTTTAAATCCAGTGTTGCCAACCAGGCATCTTTGCCTAGCATGGGAAGCAGCTGAAGAGTCAGCATCTTGAATTTTGGGATGACCAAAAATGCGTTTAGGATAGATAGGTCCAGGATAGGATGTCAGGAATTGTCTTTTCTGGGTACCAGAAAAAGTCTTAAGTAGAAACCCTGCCCCTATTCCTCTTCTGGAACAGGTTGAATAGCCCTGATGCTTAAAAGAGAGAGAACTTGCTTTTGAGCCTCTGCCCACTGATTTGGGGGTAGGTCAGGGAGCGGTTTTGGGTTGGTAAGGAGTGGAAGTGGAATCTGTATCCTTGGGAAACTATATTTACAACCCATATGTCCTGGGTAATGCATTCCCAATTTTTTGCATGCAGGGCAATCTTTCCCCCTAAAGGAACAGTCAGTTGAGCAGGGCTTGGAAGGCTTAAAGTTAATTCATTGAGACAGTTTACCATGGGGGGGTCTTATTACTCCCTGCTTTGGAAGTGGGAGCCCCCCCAATGCTTAGACCTGAGAGTACCTTGGGACTGAAGACTGGGTGTTCTGCTGGTTCTGGGTTTGGACTGAGAAGGCCTGGAAGAGGCAGGAAAGGACCAATTTTTAGAGTGCCAATGCCTACTACATCTGGGAGGTTGTACTTGCAGGAAATCTTTAACAGTTTGCATAGATTTAGCTTTTTCCGCCATCTTTTTAAGTACTACTTCTGCTTTGCTGCCAAACAGGCAGGCATGGTTTAAGGGAGCATCCAGTAATTTAGCTTTGACATGATCTGGCAAAGTTTGCTCCTTAAGCCAAGCATGCCTTCTAAGTACAGACCAAGTGACAGCAGCCCTGCAAGATGCCTCTAATGAATCAAAACCACATTGCAAAGTATGTTTTCCAACTTGCTCAGAAGAATGCATTAAATCCTGTAATTCTTCATTTTCAGCACAGTCAGGAATCAACATCATTTTCTGTTTAAGCAATCCAATAACATGCTGCTGATACTTTAACATATGAAACTGTCAGTTTAAAGCCCTAATGGCCAAAGTTGCAGAGGTGTATACCTTCTTACCCCATCTATCCAGCGCCCTGGAATCTCTATCAGAGGGAGTGGGATTTTTGGCAGTAGTAGCCTTAATACCCTTGGGTCCCTGTGAAATGGTCTCAGGATCCGCTGTAGGATTTTTAAAGAGGAACTTGTGAGAGTCAGGTACCCTGTAATACCTATCAGGTTTTCTAGGAACAGGAGGTAAAGTGTCAGGGGCCAGGCTAGATTCCGAGAAGGCATCATCTACAATGTCCAGTACAGGAGGGATAGCTAAAGACCTGTGTTGAGGCAGGAGTAAGAATTCTCTAAGCCTCTTTTTGGAGTCAGAGTAATCCTGGCTTTCCCAGTGGAAATGCTTCCTAAGAGTATGCAAGGTTTCACCAAAAGAGAAATCCTCTGGAGGGGAAGCAGCATCAGAATCCTCATAGGTAGATAAGGGCAAATCCTGGTCATTAGAGAAAACAGAAATTTCAGAATCCTGATCAGAAGAATCAAAAGGAAAATCAGTCCTAGGTCTCTTAGAGGGGGAAGGGTGGCTTCCTCAGCCATTCGTATCATTTGTTTTTTAGGCATAGGGGCCTGACCATGCGGTCTGGGCGTCAGTTTTCTAGGCACAGATCGAGTTTTAGGCCTTGAAGAAGAAGATGGCTTTGGTTTAATATGCAAGTCAGTAGGCCTGAATATGCCCTCAGAAGCCGGTGCCTGCACAGCGGCTCCGGACCCATACAAGGTAGAGACATCCGCAGGTTCCACATTCGAAGAAGCATCTCGCGGCATACCAGACTCCGAATGGGTCTCAGTAGAGGCCTGCGAATCTGAAGTAGCGGGTATCAGGGGCTGCGAAAATGCCTCACTAAATACCGGAAAACTGGCGACTACCTTAGGAGAAGCGTCGTCGGCAGCTTTGGACCTACGTGTTCTGTCTCTGTCTTTATCTTTGCATTTTTTCAGAATGTCAGTAGTCGGTAGGCTTACCGAAGCCATTTCTGGATAATTGAACAGAGTAGCAAAATATAATGATGCGTAAATGAACAGATGACAAATAGTACGAGGTTTGAATAAAGCACAAAACCGGATAGCGAGGTACGTTGTGGTCTGAGCCTAAGCAAGGAATGCAGCACAGATGAAAATCTTTATGAGGTATTTGCTTTCCATAAGAAATACAACTGTTAACTTTTACTGACATCGGTTTAGAGCAAGAAAAAGGATCCCCAATGGGGTACTTAGCTTAGTTGAAGACTTCGGATCTGAAACTCGAAAACAAAAATTTCACGGGTCGGCCAACCGGCACTTGCGAACTGCTTCTGCTTTGGGCACCGCACGGCAAGAAAGACTCCTGACTACCTGACGTCATGGAAGATGAGATAGCAACCGACGCAGGACTCAAGACTTTGATAATCAGGCCAACTGAGGGCTACTGCAAGCAGATAACCCAAATGTGATATCTGCAACAGTGAAACACGAAGAACATCCAACCAGAGAAGGGTCGTGTTGTACACCCTGTAATGAGCAACTAGGAGATCGGGACTGGATGAGCACAGGGATCATAAGGGTACAGATGGAGGCTGTGCAAGGCTGGGAAGAGTATTTATTTATTTTACATTTGGTTACCGGGAAAATCCATCTGGACAGAAGTCCTTTTTCAGCGGAGGCCCAGGGAGAAATGCTCCACATATAACAGACATTAAATAATACAGTTTCACAGGTGTAATAACATGACATTTTACATCACATCAAAATTAAGATAATAATTTTTCAAATGACAATACAAATCAAATTAAGAAAAACATTTTAGATGACAATGCTATGATTAAGGTAAAAAGAGAGTGTTGAAACACCTTAAGCTGTATAATAAACAACATCAGTATGCCATAGTAATTTAGTAATATATGGTATACATCAAATTTCTACACTTAGAAATAATAGTTGAGAGGAAGGGGGTGGTATGAATAAGGAAACATACAATATGAAGAGAAGTTTAATGTATGAACAGTAAGGGAATACACGATGAAGAGAGGTTTAATGCATTAACAGTAAGGGAGGGTGTTTACCCCGAGTGAGACAGAGGAAGAGGGAGGTAGACTAGCCTGGGGAGTCACAGTTACAAATCCAATTGGCTTGTGTGATTTTACAGATTTTTTTAAAACTGAGTTAGGGATGTAGTGCCTGCTAAGTTTGTGGGCAGAGTGTTCCATTTTTTAGCTATATACTGTGAATAGAGGGAAGCTCTGAATTGCTGGCTTTAGTTACCTGAAGGAGAGGTTTGTTATTGCAGAGTAGGACCCTGTATAGGGATGTAATAGGTTTTGTAATGCTAGTGTTTTCTTGGGGTGATGAAGAATTTTATGGGCTAGCATAAGTTGATTGTAGAGGAGGAGAGGTGGAAGTTTAAGCCAGTTGAGTTGTTTAAGGGCTGAGCAACGATGTGTGGGATGTGAGCTACTGGAGGCAAATGTTGCAGTCTTTGTTATAACAGGCTTCATGTTTAGTTATATCTGATTTTCTAAGATTGATGAGGACTGGGGAGGCATACAGGAGTGTGGGCATGAGATGTGCTTGTGGTATTTTTGCCCTTGTGCTGTTTATTAGGAATTTTAGCCCCCCCCTCAGTTTTTTATGTACTTTCTTAATGGTGAGAGAAATGTGTACAATTTCAAGTTGCAATCAATCTCAACTCCTAGGTGTTTGGTATGACTCACAGGAGACAAAGTTGTTTTATTGTTAGATGTAATAGTAAATGAGGATGTAGGACTGGCGTGGTTGATTGGAATATGGAAAGTCTGGTTTTATTGGGATTTAGAATTAGTTGAGAGTTGGTAAGCCAATCTTCTACAAAAAGGAAAGAAGCCTGAGTTATTAGTTGCAGTTCTTGGAGGGAAGGGGAGGAACAGATTAGAGTTGAGTCATCAGTGTATTGGATGACTGACGCATGTATAGTAGAGGTACGGAGATTGTTAGTGAAGATACACAACAATAAAGGACCAAGTATGTAGCCTTGGGGAATGCCCAGAGTAACTGGCAACAGAGGTGAGAGTTCTTGCCTCCAATGCACTTCTTGCTGTCTGTTTGCTAAATAACTTTGAAACCAAGTAATGGTGGGCTTCCCAAGATTCAGTTCTGAGAGAGAATTAATGAGTTTTTGGTGGTTAACCATATCAAATGCCTTAGAGAGGTCAAGGAAGATAGCAGAGACATAGCTACCATGACATAAGTGGGGCTGCAATGAGGGGCTTGTGATGATCCTGAGTATTCATGGGTATTTGTTGTGGGGTGAGGTTGGTAATGTAGGTAATGTGTTGTACACACCCCTACACATTTTTATGCTGTTGTTTTCAAAAATTTGCTTCTGCTTTGTGTTTGTGCTAGCAGTCTGTCAGTTTTTTTTTTTTATTGATTTTTTTAATTGTATTTTGTTAGACAGGGATGAATTGCAAAGCAATTGTTTTATTCTGTATTGGGGTGATTGGCTAAAAGGGGGGGCAGCTTTGAGTTGGTAAAAGTGTTAATGGATTCAGTGAAGAATTTGTTGAAATGTGTAGAGACATTTAGTGAATTAACTGTTATGGTTGGGGGGGTACCTGACTTTCCAGGGTATGTTGTTAATTGCAAACCAAAATGTTTTAGTGATGTTTTGATATCTGTATTAAGTAATATCAAAAATAAATAAATAAAAACAGAGACATGAGCTCACTAACTCACTACTAAAACATCCATTGTCAGGACTCCGTGTCACTTCTGCTGCAAAAACAAACAGATCTCAGTAAGGATGATGGCAGCAGTCCACTTTACTACAGCCTCATGTTCAGGGACTGATGCCAAAAAAATGCCTGTGAAAAGAGGATGGCTATACAGCCACTGACATCTCATAGTCCAGTACAATACCACTATCTTCAAGTCTCTGAATGTAACTATGAAGTCTGTGATCACTGCAAGGATTAAGATGCCAAAGAAGGCCAGAGTCCAGACTCTCCACTGCACACTTATCCAGGCTGTCAACCTTATGACTTCCTGGGCCCTATACACAGGCAAGAAAGTACAGCTGTGTAATAACTCACCATAAAGACATCCTACTGATCACTATTGCAGTATTCACAACAAATGGGTTATCACCACTGACATCTCGCTAGGGTAACAAAGCTTTACCTTCTCAAGATCGTAAGGCCAACATGTGACCTCAGCTCCTAAGCATAGGAGTAGATAGGGGGGCATATGAGCATAATTCCTCAAGCTGTCTCCAAGTGAGCTGTCTGAAGGCCCCTGAGAGTAAAAACTTGGTCAACTAGGAGGGGTGAAGCATGACATGGTAGACAGACCCCTTTTGTTCTAAGATGCTGTCCACAGTATAAGGGACAGGAGGAGGAGGAGGATAAACAGAGGTTGGCAGCAAGATTATGGGAAGGAATACTACAACAGTGAACAGCAGGACATCTACTATAATGGTAGGTAGTTCTTGCACAACTCTACTATGTCCTGATTGAAATAACTGTTGCAGTATTCATAATGGATGGGTGATTCCCATAGCTGAAGGAGATGTAAGGGTGGCTGTTTAATGGGCTGAAGGCTGTGCAAGAGGCCTGAAAGGACTTGACCTAGCAAAGGCAGCCCTAGATCTTGAGAAAGCATAAATCCTGTAGTGTTTAACAAAGGTGTGGAGAGAGGACCAGGTGGCAGGTTATAGTACGGCCCTGATATCCACCATTTAATATAAGGCCCCAGATGATGCTACTACCCTTCAGAATGAGCTTTAGCACATGAGGGCAAAGACTTATGTACAGAATAACAAGAGCAGATATCCTTAGACATCCAACTTGCAAATGTTTGCTTAAACACTGGTTGGCTCGCTTCGAACTGCATAAATGAAACATAATTGGTCAGATTTTCTAATGGATTTGTTTGTCCAAATAGAATCTTATCTGTCTGTGAACATCTAGAGTGTGTAACAACCTCCCCCCCCCCCCACCTCCCAGCTCTGTGGATTGGGAAAGAAGACAGGGGGATTTACAGCCTGGTTAAGTGACATTTGGTTCAATACTTTAGACATGAATAAAGGGTTAAGCTCTCAAGGTCACCCTGTCCTTCTGAAAATAAGAAACGGCGAGATGACCATGAGAGCCTAAAGCTCCAAGACTCTTCTAGCTTATGTAATAGCCAGTAGAATAGTTTTCTAGGTGCAGAATTTGAGGTTTGCTAAGACTGCTGGTTCAAAAGGAGGCAAAGTAAGTTTTTGTAGCACAAAGCTGAGATCCGAAAGAGGGGAAAGGGCTGCCTTGGTGGTGTAAGATGCATCACCCCTTTAAGAAACTGGTGGAGGAGGGGGGTGGAATTATACTCAAGGTCTTTATCTCAGGCATAATACAAGGCACAGGGTTCGAGTTTGACCTCCGGCTGACTAGGCTTGTAAATGTTGGCAGACTAATAGCCTAGTACTTACCTATGAAGGAATAACTTGATCACCGGTCTGGACACAAGAAAAGAGTTGAAGGGTAGACAAAGAGAAAGCGGATAGGTGAACCTTGATAGAAGAGTTGGCCATACCTATATGCATGACCTCACACAGCTATTTTAGTACAAAAGGTACCTGTGATTTGTTGGGGTCCAGTCCATCCCTATGGCACCAAAAGGAAAACCTCTTCCATTTGACTATATAGGATTTTCGAGTGGTGGGTTTGATGGCTTCTTACAGAACCTTAATTAAGTCCTCTGAAAACTGGTGCCTGCAAGGAATTAAAGAACCCTGTCATCCACACTGTTAGGTTCATGGATGACAGGCTGGTGTGTAGTAGTGACCCCTTTTCCTTACACTAGGGATTCTCTAATAAGGGTAGCCCGACATCCGACCAGTACGCCAAAACCTTCGGATTACTAGTACATCGTACGTCACACACATGCACCCCACTCACAGTGTGTGTGTGTGTGTGTGTGTGTGTGTGTGTGTGTGTGTGTGTATATATATATATATATATATATATATATATATATATATATATCCATTTACAGATGTACCTACCTCAGATCTGAAACGCCCCAGGAGAAACAGTCCAAGGAGTAAAGGAGGAACATGTGCATTTAGAATGAAAAAAGGAGTAAAGAAAAAGGGAGAGAAGGGAGGGAGTGAATACTGCAACAGTGAAGGGAAGGACATCTATAATTATGGTGACATTTTACACAACTGTACTGCCCTTCCATATTACTGTTGCAGTATTCTTTACACTAGGTAGAGTACAAAAGCTCAAGAGAAATTGGGATGAGGAAGGTCCAGCAGAGCCCTCAAGAAAGCCATACAGGATAGCACTGGCAAAACCATCTCTAGCTCTGAAAACCACATTCAGCTTACAATGTTTAGCAAAAGTATGCATGGAAGTCCAAGTAGCTGCCTCAAGGATGGAAATGGTATTCGATCCTTTGAAAAAAGCACCAGAAAAAGCCACAGCCCTGGTAGAATGAGCCGTAACAGAAGTAGAAAGGCTTTTCCCATGAACAGAGTAACAAAAGGAAATGGCTTTAGAGATCCAAGAAGAAACTGTATGCTTAGAAACATCCAAGCCTACAGATCTAGGGTGAAAAGAAACAAAAAGTTGCTCAGATTTACAAATGGCTTTAATTTTAGCCAAAAAATACCTGAGTTGTCTATGCAAATCGAAGGTGTGAGGATCCTTTCTCACTAGCAAACTGTGGAAAAGGGAAAAAAATGTGGGCAAATGAATAGACTGATCAGGAGACAACTCATTAACCACCTTGGGCATAAAAAAAGGATTTGTGCAAAGAGACACCTTGTCCCTATGAAAAACTAAAAAAGAAGTGACAGCCATAAGGGCCTGAAGCTCAGACACCCTTCTAGCTGAATTAAAGGCCAAAAAAAAACAGTCTTCCAAGTAATGCTGTAGGGAAGCTGAAGATGCAGGCTTAAAAGGAGCGTGAGTCAATTCAAAAACAAAGTTATGGTCTCAGGAAGGAGGAAGAGGCTTCCTGAGAGGCCTAATATGAAGGATGCCTTTAAGGAATTGTTTGACTGCAAATCTAGAAGCCAAAGGCAGACAGAAATAGCTGAAAGGTGGGCTTTAACTGAATAGTATGACAACTCAGCATGGAGCAATTCACACAAAGAGAACCAAAGGAACTTCTACAGAAAGTGGATCCAGGTTACGAGCAAGACATCAAATAGAAAATCTTTTCCATTTGGACAAATCAGAATTCCTGGTAGTGGGTTTCCTGGCCTCCTGCAGAACCTGAAGGACATCCTCAGAAAAAAAGGTGCCTAAAAGGATCAAAACCCTATCACCCACAGTGTCAGTTGAAGAGTGGGCAAGTGAGGATGGATGAGAGACCTGTCTTGTATGAGTAGGTCCACCCTGTGAGGTAACTTTTGGTGATTGCCCTAGGCTAAGCACAGAAAGAGAGGGAACCAATGCTGTCTGGGCCAAAAGGGAGTCACCAACAAGAGTTTGAGACAGTCTTGTTTGATCTTGAACAGGACTCTTGGTATGAGAGGAAAGGGAGGGAGGGCATAAAGAAACATCCCCTTTCCAGGAAAGAGACGGCATCCACCTAAGCCAGAGGACATGGGACTTTGGTGCAAAACAGAGGAAGTTGTTTGTTCAGAGGGGAGGCAAAAAGATCTACCAGAGGAGTTAGCCCACTGGTGGACAATGTCCTGAAACACATCTCTGTGAAGTATCTATTCGCAAGTCTGTGTTATGGACCTCATCAGTCTGCCACAATGTTATGTTATGACGAATATAAACAGCCTGAATAGTCACCCGATACTGGACAGCCAGGTCCCAAACCTGAAGAGCTGGTCTGCACAGGATGTAAGGCATTGTTCCCCCTGTGGTATTGTCTGTAAAGATTTTGAGGTACCCTGGAAGAAACAGAGAATGGAATATCTGAACAACCAGAAGGAGAGCTCTCACCTCTTTGATGTTAATATGGTCCTTCTGATGAAGGAACCAAAGACCCTGAACCTTTACAGGGCCAAAAGAAGCTCCCCACTCCACGTCTGAGGCATCCAAGAAGAGTTCCTGAGAGGGTAGTGGGGGCTGAAAAGGAACCCCTGCATTTAGACTCAGTTGATAAATCCACTAATGAAGATCTAGCTTAAAGCATGGAAGAAGAGGAAATGGAAAGTCAAAGGATGAGAATGTTGAAGCCAGAATGATTTTAGGAACCATTCTATCTTTCTCATATGAAGCCTGGCTAAAGGAAGCATAGAAATGGTGGAAATCATGTATCCCAGAGCCCTTAAAAACTCCTTTGTTGTAACTGAGACAGAGGAAAAAGGATCTGAAAAAAGGTAATCAAAGTTAAAGCCTTGGGAGGCGGAAGGGATGCCACCATATTAATGGTCAGAAGCCAGCATCTGAGAAAAACATGATCCTGAGAAGGAATCAGGAAGGATTTTTGGAAATTTACAGTAAACTCTAGGCTCTGCAAGATGCAAATAGTGTAGTAGAGGTGTTGAAGCAACTGGAGAGGAAGCATGAATAAGCAGGTTGTCCAGGTAAGAAAGATTTGTATTCCCCTCATCCTGCAAAAAGCAATCACAGGAGCAAGACATTTGGTGAAGACCCTTGAGGCAGCAGAGAGGTCAAAGGGCAAAGCAGAGACCTGAAAATGCAAGGAGGAAACACAGAAATGCAAACATTTCCTGTAATAGGGATGAATAAGAATATGGAGATAAGCATCCTTGAGGTCCAGAGAGACTAGGAAAGTCTGAGGTAGAAGAAGAGGAAACAGGGTTTGAAGGGATAGTAACCGAAACTATGGAACCTTTAAAAAAGTGTTGAGCTGAGAAAGATCCAGAATGGGTGTCCATGAGCTTTCTTTCCTGGGAATCAAACATTCTGGAATAAAACCCCTTTCCCCTTTGGAGGACAGAAACTGCTTGGATGGTGCCTTGAGACAAAAGGCTCTGAAGGACATCAAGAAAAAAAGGACAGCTGTTCCTGAGGAGGTTCGGGAATGTCCAAAAAGGAGGAAAACATTTCCATAATATGTAATACCCCTGACAACCGATTGACAGAGCCCAGAAATCTTGAGTGATCTGTAACAAACTGTGAAGAGACAGGGAAAGACAGAGGGATACAAGTTGAAAACAATCTCACATTCGACCATCATGTAGTGGCAGTGGTCAGAAAAGCCTTTTACTTGGTTTATCTCATAAGTACAGAGATTGCATCCAGAAAAAAAAGGTTATTACTTCTCTGTTGTCCTCCCTCATTAGGCCAATAATTGAGTACAACTCTCCCTTTGGTATGTAACTCTCCAAAAACTGCACCAACTGGAAAAGCCACAGAAATATCTCACACAGAGAATCCATAGCCTCCATCACCTGTCCTATGTGGACAGGCTCAAACGACTATCACTCTACTCAGTATCGTACAGATTGCTCAGAGGTGGTCTGCATCTCCTCTACAAGGCAATCTCGGACCCTGCCCTAGTAGAAATGCTTCCATATCCGTAAGGCTAACTCCTCGCGCATTACCCACTCGAAAGGCCTAAATCTAATATGTGACATGAACAAAACCTGCTGGAGAGAGAGGTTTGTCTCCCAGAGGCTGCCCTGTCTCTGGAATAGACTTCCCATATACATCGAACAGAGTACCTTGCCGACCCTCCAAGCGCAACCTTGATGAGGGGATGAGAAACCACAAATCTGTCCCGGGGGTTCCACCTGTGTCCCTCACTGACAGGGGGTGAATGAGGTTTCATTTTTTTGGGGATAAACTCTTGGGCTAGGCTTGTAAGGGCCCCAGGGCCATTAGTCAAGAAACCTCCTATGATCATAAGATAAAGAAACTTGACTTAGGAGGAAGTGAAGAAGACAGACAAAACCTGGCTTGTCAGAGTGAACTTAGCAGGAGAAGCCCTTCAAGAACCCTTTTCACCTTGGGAGAGGGCGACACTGTTTACTTACAAAGGCAGGCTTAGGACAATTCCTCTGAAATCTGAGAATGAGGGAAAAAAATATGTTCTGCAAGGGTTACTCTTATCTTGCAAGGACATAAAAAGCTCATCAGCAGCAGCAGCAGAACCAAATAGATTTTTGTTGTCAAGAGGAACATCCATCAATTGAGCCTTAATATCATCAGGGAAAGGCTGGAAGCAAAGCCAAGAATAACATCTTAATGCACAACCAAAGGCAGCAGCTCTAGAAGAAGCACCTGCTGCATCGTAACTGCATTTAATAGAATGATGAGCTACTGGAGAAGAGTATCTCAACAAAAAGGGCTGAAGCCTTCCCATCAGAGTTAGGAAGGTCAGAAATAACCTGAAAGTCCTGAGACAGAAGAGCTAAAAAGTACAGTTGTGTACATTTACCATAAATGTAATTGTTCGAGTGTATTCACTGTTGCTGTCATTACATTTGGGTTATCTGCTTGCAGTAGCCCTCAGTCAGCCTGATTAACAAAGTCTTGGGTTCTGCATCGGTTGCTGTCACTTCTTCCATGTCAGGTCGTCAGGGGTATAAAACATGCAGCCGACGCCACAACGCCATTACATCAGTTTTTCTTGCTCCAGATGTCAGGTGCCCCCCCAATGGGAAGCAATTAAATCTATAAATACAAGGATATATCTCCAACAAAAAAGCAAATACACCAAAAAAACTTTTAGAGCATAGTAAGAGTGGAGGTATAGCCAAAAGAAGAAAGGGGGCTGAAGGGAGGGTAACCAAGACTGCAACACTGAATACACTTGAACATCTACATTTATGGTAAGTGTACACAACTGTACTATGTTCTTCATGTTTCACTGTTGCAGTCATTACATTTGGGCAGATTCCCAAAGCTAAGGTTGGGAGGAGGAATTTAAATAGAATTAGGACCAGCTACAAGGCTCTGAAAGACTGCAGTAGCAAAACCAGCTCTGGATTTAGAGAAAATTGGCAAATGACAATGTTTGGTGAAAGTATGAACAGAACTCCAGGTAGCAGCTTCTAGGATGTCCCTAGTAGGGACGCCCCTGAGAAAGGCTGTAGAGGTAGATGCAGCCCTGGTTGAATGGGGTCTGATGCCCTGTGGGATAGGTTTTCCATGGTGCTTATAGCAGAAATGAATGCAGTGGCCTATCCATTTTGAAATGGTTTGTTTTGAAATAGCTTTCCCCTCTGTTACTGCAGCAAATGCCACCAGCAGTTGTTCATTTCCTTTGAAGTTTAGTCCTGTCCAAGTTGAATCTAAGTTGTCTGTGCACATCTAAAGAGTGCAGTATCCGTTTCCCCTTTGTTCTGTGGGTTAGGAAAGAAGGTAGGCAAATGAATGGACTGATTAAGAGCCACACTGGATACCACCTTGGGCATGAAGGAGGGATTGGTTCAGAGGGACACCCTGTCCACATGAAAGATGATGAAAGGTTCTACTGCCATAAGGGCCTGTAATTCAGATACCCTTCTTACAAAAGTGAATGCTAAAAGGAAAGCTGTTTTCCAGGAAAGAAATTTTAAATCTGCAGTTGCAGCTGGCTCGAAAGGAGGAAAAGTGAGTTTCTCCAAGACAAAGTTAAGATCCCAGGCTGGAGTTGGAGCTCTCCTGGGTGGCCTTAAAATTTTGGCCCCTCTGATGAACTGCTTGAGCAGTGGGTGAGAGAAGAGAGGAGGGTCTGTGCTATAATGAGCTGAAATGGCTGATGCATAAATTTTGACGGAGGAAAAAGACAAGCCCTTATGAAGCAACTCAGACAAGTATTGTATAATCTGAGGTAAATTGGGCACTGTTGCATTCATTCCTTGAGACTGGTTCCAGGCACAGAATGTTTTCCATTTTGCAGCATAAGATTTTCTAGCACTAGGCCTCCTTGCCTCTAAAATGATATCCATCACTGATTTACTAAGGGATGGTGAAGGAGAGATTAGGTAACTAGCCAGGCTGCTAGGTTCAGGGTTTGCAGCAGAGGGCGCAGAATCTGGTTCTCCTGCTGAGACAACAGGGAAGGAAATCTGAGGCAGGTGCCATGGAGCCAGGCATGACACACTGCGCAAGACTGGGTACCAGTGTTGGCGAGGCCAGTCTGGTGCAATTAAAATCATCCTTGGCTTGTGCTGTTTGATCTTTAGTAGTACCTTGAAGTGCAGAGACAGAGGAGGAAAGGCATAAACTGTAGGTTTTTCCAGTTGAAGGATAGAGCATCCATTTTTTTTCCAGTTGAAGGATAGAGCATTCACTTTCCAAGCTAGCTTGTGGGGAATCCTTGTGCAAAATTTGTCAAGTTGATGGTTCTGGGGGGAGGCAAGTAGGTCTATATCTGGGCTTCCCATTTGCTTGTCAACCTGTTGAAAATCCTTGGTTCCAATCTCCACTCATGTGGGTCTATGAGGTTTCTGCTTAGTCCGTCTGCCAGTGTATTTACTTTTCCTGGCAGGAACTAAGCTTGTAGATTCACTTGTTAGCTCAAGGCTTTGTTCCATAATGCCATGGCTAGTCTGCAGAGGGGGTAAGAATGTGTACCCCCCTACTTGTTTATGTACCACATGACAGTGGTGTTGTCCATCTTTACCATTAGTTGTCCTGGAAGAATGTGGCCCTTGAAGGCTGTCAGAGCATTCTGTACAGCTAACATTTCCTTTTGATTTATGTGCAGGTGCATTTGACTTGGGTTCCATTTGCCCTGAATGCACTTCCCTGCCAGGTGAGCCCCCAATGCATAGTCTGATGCATCTGTTGTTAGGATTTGGACGGCAGGGGGTAATGTGAATGGTAGTCCCCTGTTTTGGTGGCAGGCCTCTGCTGACCAAAGGAACTCTTGGTGTAGGCAAGGTATGATAGGAATTCTTGCTTCTAGATCCTGTGAATGTTGACACCATAGGCTTTTGAGATACCATTGTAGTTTCCTCATATGCATCCTTAATTATGGAATTAGAAGAATGCAGGAGGCCATGAACCCCAAGGCTTGCAGTATTTGCCTTGCAGATAGCTGTTTTTTGTGGCCACTTGTTTGAAGTAAGTTGTCAAATGACTCTTTCTCCGACGTGAAGAAAGCCATCTGGGAAGCTGTATTCAAGCTTGCTCCCAGGAATATACTTTGTTGGCAGGGTACCAGGTGGGATTTCTTTTCATTTATGGTGAACCCAAGACAAGTCAGTACCCTCTGAACAATGGCCAGATGATTCTGCCTGAATTAGACAATCATCCAGGTATGGGTATATTTGAATATTTCTTTGCCTGCAATATGCAATGACTGGAGCTAGGCACTTTGGTTTATCTACTGCGCCCAGGGTATTCACAAAGGGCAGTGCAGAGAACTGATAGTGCATGTAGCCTGCTTTGAAGCACAGGTAACTTCTGCAAGACTCCCTGATAGGGATGTGCAGGTATGCTTCTTTAAAGTTTAGTGTTGCCAACCATGCATCCTTTCCTAGCATAGGAAGCAGCTGGTGAAGAGTCAGCATTTTGAATTTTGGAATCACCAGAAAGGTGGTTAGAATAGAAAGGGCCAGGATAGGACGCCATGTATTGCCTTTTCTGGGTACCAGGATAAGTCTGGAATAGAAACCTTGACCCTTTTCCTTTTCTGGTAACAACTGAATAGCTCCCATGTTTACGAGAGAGAGTACTTGATTTTGGGCCTCTGCCCACTGTTTTGGGGGTAGATCTGGCCATCCACTTGGTGTTGGTAATGTGTGGAAATGAAATCCGTATCCTTGGGACACTATATTTAAAACCCATTTGTCCTGGGTAATGAGTTTCGAGTTTTTGGCCTGCAGACCAATCTTTCCACCTAAAGGAGCATTTAGTTGGGAAGTGCTTGGAAGTTTTAAAAGCAAGTCATTGAGACAGTTTTCTATAGGGGGGAGTCTTACTACTGCCAGGTTTGGGTGTGGAAACCCCCCACTGCCTATTCTTGTGTGTCCCTTGGGACTGAAACCTGGGGTTTCTGCTGTCTCAGTTTGGCTTGAGAAGACCTGGAAGGGGCAGGAAAGGACCAATTTTTAGAGGGCCAGTGCCCTACTAAATCTAGGAGGCTGAATTTGCAAAACATCTTTAACAGTTTGCATAGATTTAGCTTCCTCAGCCTTGCTGCCAAATAGGCGGTCCTGATTTAAGGGAGCATCCAACAATTTAGCTTTAACACGATCAGGCAAACCTTGCTCCTTAAGCCAAGCATGCCTTCTGAGCACAGACCTAGTAACAGCAGCCCTGCAAGACGCCTCTAATGAACCAAGTTCATTGCAAAGTATGTTTTCCAGCCTTTTCAGCAGAATGCATTAAATCCTGTAATTCTTTATTTTCAGCACAGTCTGGAATTAACATCATTTTCTGTTTAAGCAATCCAATAACATGTTGATACTTTAACATATGAAACTGGCAGTTTAAAGCCCTAATGGCCAATGTTGCAGAAGTGTAAACTTTCTTACCCCATCTATCCAGCGCCCTGGAGTCTCTATCAGAGGGGTAGGATTTTTAGCAGTAGAAGTCTTAATTCCCTTGAGTCCCTGTGAAATAGTCTCTGGATCCGCAATAGGATTTTTAAAAAGGAACTTGTGAGAATCAGGAACCCTGTAATATCTGTCAGGTTTTCTGCAAGCAGGAGGCAAAGAATCAGGGACCAGACCAGATTCTGAAATGGCATCATCAACAATGTCTACTACAGGAGGTATAGCTAAAGGCCTATGCTGAGGCAGGAGTAAGAAATCCCTAAGCCTCTTTTTTGGATCAGAAAAATCCTGGCTTTCCCAGTGGAAATGCTCCCTTAGAGTATGTAAGGTCTCACCAAAAGAAAAATCCTCTGGAGGGGAAGCAGAGGGAAGTCTCCTCTGCATCAGAATCCTCATAAGTAGGTAAGGGCAAATCCAGATCATCAGAAGAATCCGAAAAATCAGAACCCTGGTCAGAAGAATCGTAAACAACTTCAGTCCTAGGTCTCTTAGAAGGGGGAGGTTGGCTTCCCGATTAGAGTTATAAGATCTTCCACCATTCTTATTTATGTTTTTTAAGGCATAGAGGCCTGAGCATGCGGCCTGGGCGTCGGTTTCTTAGACATGGTTCGAGATTTTGGCCTAAATGAAGAAGGAGCTGTCAGTTTAATATGCAAGTCTGTAGGCCTGAATACACCATCAGAAGCCAATGCCTGCACAGTGACTCCAGACCCATCCAAGGTAGAGACATCCACAGGTTCCACAGTTGAAGCATCAAGTGGCATACCAGACTCCAAATGGGTCTCAGTAGAGGCCTGTGAGTCAGAAGTAGCGGGTATCAGGGGCTGCAAAAGCGCTTCACTGAGTACCAGCGAACTGGCGACTGGCTTAGGAAAAGCGTCATCGGCAGCTTTGGACCTCGGCGGACTGTCTCTGTCTTTATCTTTGCGTTTTTTCAAATTCCCGGCAGTCGGATGGCTAACTGACGACATTTCTGGATAATTAAACCGGGAACTGAAATATTTAGAAGCGAAAATATACTGATGACGGACAGTGCGCTGATTAAATAAAGCACAAAACCGATAGCAAGGTACGTCGTGGTCAGGGCCTAGGCAAGGAATACAGTACGAATGAAAATCTTTGTGAGGTACTTGCTTTCCACAAGTAATACAATTATTAACTTTTACTGACATCGGAAAGGAGCAAGAAAAAGTTTCCCCAACGGGGTACTTAGCTTTAGTTGAAGACTTCAGTTCTGAAACTCGAAAATGAAAATTTCAGGAGTCGGCCGACCGGCACTTGCGAACTGCTTCTGCTTCATTACCGCATGGCAAGAAAGACCGATGTAATGGCATCGGCTGCATGTTTCATACCCCTGACGACCTGACGTCATGGAAGATGGGACAGCAACTGACGCAGGACCAAAGACTTTGTTAATCAGGCCGACTGAGGGCTACTGCAAGCTGATAACCCAAATGTAATGACTGTAACAGTGAAACACGAAGATCATCATAACTGGTCATATTGGTCTGGTAGTTAATGGCCCAAAAGGCCAGGGTAGCAGCAGTGTACACCTTTCTGCCTAACCATTCCATGGCCCAACCGTCCTTGTCAGAAGGAAGTAGTTTAGTAGAAGGTAACAGTTTGAAGGTTTGTGTGAAGAACCAGAAATAACAGAGGGATCAGCAGAAGGGCATTTGTAACCTATAAAACCTATTTTGTAGGAGATGGGGGCTGACAGAAGCCTGAAAGCTGATGAAAACATGCCCAACAAGGCAGAAGTACAGGAGGGATAGCAGAAGACGTAGGAACTTCATCTGCAGGAGTTCATAATACCTCTTCTGGACATCAGAATCCTGGGTACAGTCTCATTTAAAAAACTCCATCATCCAAGAAATAGTATCCCCAAAGGAAAGCTCTCCAAATTGAGAATCTGGACTAATGGAGTCTTCCTCCTCAGAACCATACTTTAATGGAGAAGGAATATCAGAGGAATAGGCTAAAACCTCTCCTTCAGAGTCCAATTCTTCATCAGAAGATTCCTGTTCCCTAGGCCTCTTAAGAGGAGTAAAAGATCAAGGGGGAAGAATCAAACTCCCTGTGGGGGCTTCAAGGCCATGAGTGCATTAAACAATCCCTGTATGAAATTCTGTCACTCACACAGAGGATCCTTAGGAGCATGGGAAATACGTTTTGCTTTCTGCTTCTTTTTCAAGGGGACATTTGCCCTAAAGAGCTTAGGAGGTTCAGACCCTTGCCTACATTCTATCAACTTAGCAGGAATCTCTTCCCTGACAAGAATCTGTGGGATACCCCTCGGACATTTTCAGCCACGGCTGCCCCTCAACATACATAACGAACGTCTGCAGAGCCTCTAAAGACGTGGGAGACACTTGACCCATGCCAGCCTCTGAAATGGTTGTGGTAAAGGAATTTGATGGAATGACCGGACGATCCTCCAGGCTTTCCTCAGCCTCAGAGATGTCCGTGGGAGGTGCTAGAGCAGCCGAATCTGATCTAACCTTT
The DNA here is from genome assembly GCF_019279795.1 of Protopterus annectens. Taxonomy (NCBI): domain Eukaryota; kingdom Metazoa; phylum Chordata; order Ceratodontiformes; family Protopteridae; genus Protopterus; species Protopterus annectens. The sequence goes on from NC_056731.1 coordinate 1,345,234,552, forward strand.
TTTGCTCATCTTCTTGGCAGAGAGCTGACCCTTGGGCCAGGATGATTCCACCATTGCACCTTGCTCCAACATCTTAAGATGGTGATTTTCAAAGTAGATAGATAAAGATGAGAGATGACTACAAAGAGTTCTAGGGACAAACACCTGACAAATCGGGCATGACATATGGTTGTGAGAAGCACCCAAACAAAACAAACGCTGCTCATGATGGTCCTTCTTCTGTCTCCCTCACTGACATTTTTCCTTTCTGGATAACATTCAACCTCACAACAAAAGTAAATATAATCAAGTTAAGAAGATAAACCCCAATGGGGCCACTGTGAAAAGGCTTGCTAACCAGCATATAAAAGAATGCTCATAACGATGATCGAAGATGGCATTCGGACTGGCGGCAAAGTTCTGAGGTAGGTACATCCATATGTCACCTTTAAATCCTACGCCATCAGCAGGGAGCATACATGTGACGTAAGATGTACTAGTCATCCTAAGGCTTTCAATTATTGGCTGGACGCTGGGGGGGGGGGGTCTTTACTGTCGAATGAAACATTCATCGAATGGCTAAATTTCACACCATATTCACTGAACATTAATTCATTGAATGTTTATTTCAGCAAACATGTGAGATGGGGAAAGTAACTAGTTGGCCAACACTTCCTCATCTCTCACACACCACTATATTTCAAAGCCCTTTTCTCCACTGTAGTGCGGCCTCCGAGTCGGTATATATAGTTATGGGGGGTGTGGGGCAAGCAAAGCTCTCATCTGGCTGGGTATATGAAATACTGCGATGTGTGAGACGGAGAAGTGTTGGCAAAGTAGTTACTTTCCCAGTCTCATACGTTTGCTGAAATGAATGTTTAATGAATAGGGTTTGATGTTTAGCCATTCGATGAAAATTTCATTCGACAGTTAAACATAGACCCGGATGTCAATCTAACTGTGTTAAAGAATACTGCAGCAGTGATATGGAAGGACATCTTGGTAGACAGTCACAGAGACTTGTCTCCAAAGGGAGGTCTCCCAGAAGAGAAATCTCTCTGTGGTTTATCTGGGAATCTCTTTCTGGGGCCCTCTTGTGTTTCTGGCTGGACCTAGGATCTCTTCTAACAGAAGAGGTGGGGTTTGTTGGGTAATTCCTCTGGTACCAAGGTACGGAGATTAACAGAAGTTGTCTGCTGTCTTTTATGGTTTTCCTTTGTTCCTGGAGGGTTTTAAAAAAATTGTCTGCCTGAGCTCCAATCAAGAGACTTTTGTCTGAAGGGGAATCTATAATCTATAATTTTAACTTTCGAGTCTTCAGGCACAGGTTGATTATGCAACCAGACATACCTGCGAGGGTGGAACCAGTGGCAGCTACTCTGGATGAGGGCTCTACAGCATCATAACTACATTTATTGCTATGTATGGCTACTTATGTGACCTGATTAAGTAAAGACATTTGTTATTTAGAATCAGTCCCTTGTGAATGAATCCACTTGGTCATTTGGGGTGGTAATTTATAGTCCTGAATGCCAAATTAGAGGAGGTATTGTAACTTTTTACCCCCCACCAATCCATACCCCTACTAACTCTGTCTGAAAGGAGAGCAGTGGCATTAGGGAAAAGCTTTATCAGAAGAGACAGATACTGCTGAGGGGGCTGGTAGAGGATTTTTTAAAAAAGAATATATCATCATTAGGGACTTTATAAAATCTGTCTGACCTTTTGGGAGCAGAAGGCTGCAAGTCAGTGTCTCCAGAGTTGGACTGAAAGGCATCTAAGAAGGTTTCAAAAACAGCAGGAACTGGGGAAGGGGAAGAAAGTGTCCTATTTCCAAAAGGTTGCAGTAGCTTTTCTGAACCTCTAGAATCTGCCAAGGATTCCACTCAAAATGTTTCATCATATTTAATACTGTCTCTTCAAATAAAGCTTTTTCCATAGGCGAGTCAGGAGACAGGGAATCTTCAGCATCTGAATGGACTTGGTCAGGGAGTGGATTTGAGATGAATAGGCCACTAGGCCAGGGAATGATCTGAATCAGAAGACTCCTCACCTTCAGAAGGAGATGAATTCCACAGCAACCTTTTGAGGGGTAGGGGCTGGTACGAAAAGGATTGTGGCTTTAGAGCCACAATGGCCTCCTACAGGGCGTATTTATTTATTTATTTTTAATTTTATTTGCAGTCTGTTTGCCAGGATGGTCCAATTGGGCTACAAAGAGCCCATTTTCAATGGAGTCCTGGGGAGAAAAGCTCCAGAAAAATATATGAATACAAAAATACAAATATAAATGCAAGAAGTCACAGGAAGACAAGATAAAAAATTACAAAAATAAGACAGACTTTTAAAAAAAAAAACAAAGTAACAGGTTGCCATAGATTGGCATTATGAGGTGCTAGTTAGTATAATGCATTAAACTTCATTACAAATGAATTACAGATACTGTAAAAATATGATAGTCCCTACAGTTATTATTGGGAGTTCTAAGACCGTAGGAAGCTATTTACAGATATATTAGCTTGTGGAGAGTAAATAAGGTCCAAGGAAATTATGTAGGATGGGAGCAAGAGCATTCCCATTGTGAAGTTAGGTGTGAGTGAAGTAGGGTTTTGAAGGCAGAGAGTCTGTTAGTTGTATAGATAAGAGGTGGAAGAGAATTCCAATGACGTGCTAGAGAGATGGATAGGATGTGCTTGCCTGGTGGACGTGAAGGTTTATGTAGTTCTATTAGATTCTGGGAGCTAGATCTGAGACATCTCTCAGGAAAATGGATTTTAAAGGTGGTGGCAAGAGAGGGGCAGACAGAGGGGCTAAAAATAAGTTTGTGTTCTTGGATAAGTTGGGTATCGTTGAGACAGTTGGGTAGCTCAAGCCAGTTCAGTTGATGTAGGGAAATACAGTGATGGGTAGTGGATCTATGGACAGTTGCAAATTTTGAAATTTTGTAATAACAGGAGGAGAGTTTTGACTTGAGGGAAGATTGCAGATTAGTAAGGAGAGAGGCACCATATAGGAGAGGCAAGGGATGAGGTAAGTAGTAGCGATAACAAGCCTGGTAGAGGGAGAGATACAACGGTTATGATGGTAAAGCTTGCCTAATTTCTTATGTGTTTTTTTGATATTTACTTGTAAGTGACTGTCAAACTTTAGCTGATCACCAATGAGAATTCCTAAACGTTTTGCAGTGGAGACTATTTCGAGAATTTTTTGGCTGGTGATAGAGAAAGAGTTTTTATCGAAGGTGGTGGTTTTAGAAGGGGTAAATATCATTAGTTTAGTCTTGGTTGCATTGAGTTTGTCTAGCATCCATTGTTCGGTAGAAGAGAAGGCTTCCTGAGTTAATTGTGCTAATAAGGAAGCAGAGGTGGCAGAACAGATTATAGCAGAGTCGTTGGCGTATTGGATGAGGTTGGCTTTAGGGATGGCACGACAGAAGTAATTTATGAAGATATTGACTAGAATGGGGCCTAGAACTGAGCCTTGGGGGATACCTGTGGGAGTATCTAGGAAAGGTGAAATAGCTTTTTTCCCACTTGACTGCTTGTTGCCTGTTTGATAGGTAACTGGTGAACCAGTTCATAGAGGAGGGGAATAGGTTTAGTTTACAGAGTTTGGTAATGAGAAGGTTGAGAGAGATGGCGTCAAAAGCCTTTGAAATGTCTAAGAGGAGGGTGGATACAATATGACTAGTGTCACAGGCCTTGTTAATGGTCTCTAGGAAGGAGAAGAACAGTGGTGGCACTATAGCCTGGTCGGAATCCATGCTGAGTGGGAGTAAGAAAGTTATTTAAGAGATAAGGTAGAAGTTGAAGGTGGATACATTTTTTGAGGAGTTTAGAAATAGGGGATAAGATAGCAACAGGTTGGAAGTCTGAGATATCATCGTTGCCCCCTTTATGGAGTGGAATAATAAAGGCCTTTTTCCACAGTTGGGGAACATGGCATTCTGAAATTGATTGTTTTATTAGAATGCAGACTGGGAAGGCAATGGCTTCTGCTGCTATTTTTAGGAAGTAAGAGGGTATCTCAACAGGAGCATTAGAACATGGTTTCATTTTTAGGAGTAGTTTTTTTTTTTTTTATAGTAGACATGAGGGTAGGATTCATGGAGAATGGAGGAGATTGGGGCTGGAGTTACTAGAGGAAGAAGGGACGTGAGGATGTGGTTGTGGGAGTACGGAAGCAATGTTGTTAGTGAAGGATGATGTTAGTTTGGCTATGGAGTCAATAAAGTATGAGTTAAATTGGCATGCTTTGAGAAAAGTCTATCCATTCCTTCTCCCTAGGAGGAGGAGGAGGCAGGGGAGGACTTGTATCGAGTCTTTTGCAATTTCTTCTTTGGTGGGATGCCCACCTCAAACATGCATGGTGATTCATATATCCCTGACACACCTCAATAAGTTTACCTGGGATCCCCCCCCCAACTAGTATATGAGGGATGCCCTCTGGACTCTCAGAGATGATGACATGTGGTTCAGCTTCACCTGTGGGTTCCTCAGTCATAACAGTCTTCGACACTACAGCAGCCTTCAAAAGGGTCTCGGCAAAGGGCATCCGAGATGGAACAGGACTTGCTGTGAGTTCTGAAATTCAGCTGGTATGTCAGAGTCAGAAATTGCTGATTGAGTTAATAGCCTAGTTCTTTTGAGCTTCTTCTTAGGCGGTAATGGCATATCTAGGGAATCAGAATCCGCCATCTTGGAGTGGGCCAAGAGTTTAAGATGTTGGGTCTCCAGGAAGGTATTGAGCAAACAGGATTGTCACATCTTATGTACAAACAAATGCCAAATGGAACAGGCCCTATCATTGTGTTCTGCTCTTAAGCACAAAAAGATACTGGATGTGTGCACTTCTTTGCATAGAATTTTCCTACCTCACTTGCAATTATCATTCCCAGCTTCCATCTAATATTAGTAAGCAAAAACACTTTAGAAAAGCAAAAGAAGGTTCCCTGGGGGCACTTACCTGTTTACTCAATGCAACAAAAGCAATGACCAAGTGGCAATCAGTTCAACAGATAAGCAACCTGCATTCGGCCTGGCAACTAGACAGTCTTGAGGAATTATGCTCATACATCCACCTATATACCCCTGTGCTTAAAAGCTGAAGCCACAAGTCGGATGTATAATCCTGGGAAGGTAAATCTTTGGTATCCCGGCTGGAAGTGAGTGGTGATAACACACTCATTAATTCATGAATACTGCAACAGTGATTTTAGTCATGACATCAAAATACAATTCCTCTAGCTTCGTAAACTAAGTGAGACAGGTTTCTCTAGTGATGTCCTGAAATGGTTGAAAAGCTACCTTAATATAAGTGCACCTTCACACTCACTGGACCGAACACCTTCTTTATCTTAGGATCATCTCACAAAGCCATTCCACTAGAATCTGATCTTGGTCTACTTCTACTTCCACTTTTTCTAAATGATTTTCCTTGGGCCCACCCTCACACACGCTCTCCTCTGTGCTAATGATATTACATTCTTTAAAGGGAATAAGATTGCTTCCAGCCTACAAAACAAAATTTAGAATGACTTTATATCTATCTGGGACAAGTTTCACAAAAATAATCTGATAGTCAATACTTGAAAAATTTCAGTAATGCTATTTGGCACACACCAAAAACTAATGCAGTTTCAGAATTTCAGTGTTCCTTCAGGATCCCCTCTCCCTTACATCACTGAACAAACATATCTAGGTCTGCAACTCCTCCTACATAAACTTGATGAAACCCAAACTCACAAAGTTTAGCTTAACAAAGACTTTTCTAGCTCAATAAACCATAGCCATTGATGTACTATTTCTCAGGCTCAAATACATAATGCTCATTATAGCTCTGAGCTCAGCACACAATATCACTCATACTCCGATATGCTGCAAATCAAATAGAGTGATTCATCTCTCTGATAACTTTGACAATCACTGCCTTATTCTTGCTAAAGGACAATGGCTAGCAGATGAGTGATAGGGCTACACATTCCTCAATATACTCACCTTTAAACTTCTCAACCAAATATATCCTCCCTTGCTCAAAAAAATTATGTGCCAAAAACCCACCTGTCATTTTAACTGGTCTGCTATCTAAGCCTTCCTTTAAACACTTGCTATGTCTGAAAGATCCTTCTCTAAAGCAGCTCCCGCCTGTTGGGATTTTCTACCTGAAACCGTCACACAGATAGGTTTCAAGAAGTCTCTTCATTCTCACTTACTTGAGGAAAAAAATGCAATTGTTTCAGACATACTGGTTAATTTACTTATTTCTCCTCACCTGACATTCCTATCCTGCTATTTATTTTACTTTTGTATCTCTCAAGATTTGGAAAGCAACATAAAAAGGGGATGGGGAAATAATTTTTTTCAGACTCTGGCCTCTGCAAAACTGTATGGTTATTTACAAATGTTGCTTCACCTCCAAGTATCATGTTTCTAGTAAATCTTACATTTTTATTTTTTTTTTTACTGTGTTTACTAAATTACTGACTTACTGAATGCTGACATTTTATGCATATTTGTGCTATAGTTTTTTTCTTTGAACTTATATGTTACCCTATCTGTATTTTTAAACTATTTGCTTCCGACTATACATTTTCACAATATGTCTTGATTTTTTGCACTTTGTTTTTACCTGAACAGCCCACATCATAGCTGAAAGAGAGCCTTTGGACTAGCCCACTTACCCCAATTAGCCAACTGTCTGAATCAGGAACAAAGAAGACTTCTCTCTGTTCATGGAGATCCCCAAAGCCTGCAACCAATGGAGTATCTATTCCAGTGAAACTGGAAGTCATCAGAAAGGGCAACCTGTATCCAGTCAGTCAAAAGGGACCTCTCCTGAATGCCTATGCCACAATGGCTAGCATGCCTTAGTAAATACTCCCGGTGCAGAGAGACTAAAACACGTTTTACTGAAAAATAAATGAAAGTGACACACGTTCAGCGCAGTCCATAGGAATATCCTGTGCCAAACTACTGACAGCTATTTGACTACTGGCATCCGTCATGTCAATCAATACTGACCAGGCAACTGATAGCAGCAAGAGCAAAACTTCTGGGTAATCTAACATTACAGACAACTACCTGAAGCCACGGAGGTCAAGGATGAGATGATACAATAAGGAAAAAGACAGATGTAAAACTCCATTTCTCAAAAGAGGAAAAGGCTCTAAATCTAGCATCTAACAACAACTACCTTGAGGTAGCTTGGTCTGTGAGGGTAGCTCCTTTTCTGGAAGAATCTAGCATATCAAAAATGTGGCCTGTTGTGACCATGTAGAGAATCCACTACTGGGTATATGGCTGATCGTTGTTATGAATTCAGAACTACCCACCCCTATCAGTGGTCCTACGCAATAATTAGGACTGGAACTACTGGGTTGAAAAGGTTTACCTCGGGGAGTGGTGGATTCTGGCTTGTACAGCCAAAGGAGGCAACACTGTATTACACTTGGGGGTTACCCTCATTTTTTAAGAAGCTCCTTATTCTTACAGAAATTATGTAGCCTATGAGAGAAGGAAGGCGGTTGTACAACAATACACAGACCCTCCACTATTGTCGATACACTTCCCTTCTTTGGCAGACCAAAGAAGATACCCCCACAGAGGCTACTAAGAATGGCATGCCTCGGCTTACACTTAGAGAAGGTAGACTTGAGGCACATTATCAAGTAAAAGGATATGCCTGATGCTGAGTGGGTTAATCATAGCATCAGCACAGCACATGAAAGCCCACTGTACAAGCCAAAGAAAAGATGTTTTCTACATTCTTCTTGATCCCATACTCCGGAAGATCTCTTTGGTTGTCTAGTGCCTGGATCCACTCGGAAAGAATGGAATCTGGATCTGGGACACAAACTTGAGGGCTCCAAGTCCGAAAGTGAAAGGACAAAACTTTGTTGCCAAAAAATGTCCAAAACCACAGACTTTCCTACTGTCTTAATTCTATAATAAAGCAGTGAGATCACAAAGAAATCTGCTGCAGGATGCATGGTCCAGACATTATTCTACTTTTTTGGGACCTATGCATGCTACGAACCTTCCTAGAAGCAGGACTGAAATGTCATGCTTCCAAGCTACATAAAATGGCATCTCTTCAAGGCAGGTTTAATGGATGGGATTAAGCAAGACTCCTCATTCTTTACGACCTGATAATGACTAAAGCATTTCTGTGTAGAAAGGCAGATCATCTACAAATTATTAGTGCACAGCGTTCTTTATATCAATGGCAGCATCATCCAAGTAAGAGGTCAAGGGGAGGAATAGAGAAAAGGCAATTCTTGTTGTCATTATCTGTCACAGAAACAAGCAATTCTGATTCCTCAGTCTTCTTCCCAGAAGACTGAAATGTGTGTGTGTGTGTGGGGGGGGGGGGGCATCCCTGCCCTAAGCCTACCTCAGGATGGGGGTCTGTCTAGTTTTATATAATGAATGAGGTAATGAGCATGAAACAATTGAGTGTTTGGGTGTTGTGTAATAAGGCTGCTGCACTGGTAGAAGGGCATAGCACAGATTGCATCCAATCATGCATGCTGCCTAACCCTGATGACAGCCTGAGTTCCTCAAGGTTACGTTTCTATGGTGACAGCTCCCACAAAGCATCAGACAACTGATATCTAAGCTGTCCTATGTGTCACAGAGAGAAGTAGAGGGGTCTTTTTGGCCCTAGCCAGCAAATCATACAGGACTCTAGCTTATTCCATTTCTTCATGTAGTAGAAAAAGCTGAAATTCTGGCACTTACATCAGTGCTTCATGTCACAGCCTATTCCAAGACTGTAAAGAGTCACTGCGGGGCCTGGATCATGTTTTCTCAAGTGCAGATACACTTGACTGTTTCAGAGTTTTACATATTAAATACTGGAGCTTTTCTGTAATTAATGTTAGCATCAAGAGTGAACACTGCTAAGGGTACAGAAAAAAACAGCCGTTTTTAAGTTAACTTAAAGTTGATGTTCAAATAGATCCCTGCTGGATGACGCCCAAGACGGCTTCTCACTGAGTAACAGCTTAATTTCTGCTCTCCCAGTGTGAAAATAGAAAATCAGAAAACCAAGCCAGTGAACTTGTCCTTTTGGGTAAATTTCAGTAAATGGCTAATAAGTGCACTGCCTGGATGCCAGCAAAAAAGAAATTTAGAGAACCAGAAAAAAATGACAAAGGTGAGGTGAAAGCACTGACTAAGAAGAATACTGAAGCTGTTCAGCAAAAAGCAGTGCAAGTTTCAGCTTTGGTACAAGATACGACTTCCAGTAACCATGAGGAAAAAATAAGTCAAATGTACTCAGTGATGAAAAAATAGACAAAACACTGAAGGAGTACATCAACTCAAAAAATAAAAGGCTAAAAAATGGGAAGTAGCTTTAAACATATTCAGATGAGGTGATAAAACTGCGAAAATGAGAGATCAAAATGAAGAAAAGGTCGACTGACTACAACAGTGCTCAAGAAGAGATGTTTAAAAAAATAATGGAATTAAACAGAGCACGTATGGAAAATCTGAGATTTTCTGCTTTACCAGAGATGCCGTAAAGAACAGACTATTAATTTTATGAAAGCACAAATAAGCCAATGGACTGGTATTCCACAGCAAAAGTTGTTAATTGAAAGGGCACATGATGTGTTTGCTCCAAAACTGACCACGAGAAAGCAACCAAGACCTTTAATAGTAAAGATGCAATCCTAACAGCAGAAACAGTTGATTCTGACAAAACCGTGGCAGAAGTACAAGTACTAAAATTGGGAGACAGTAGAACGTTTATGAAAATGATTACTCATCAGGAAGTGTCAAGAAGCAGGAGTGAGATTCAAGCTGCTGGTATCCAGCTATTTTCAGAATATTCTTTCCTGGAGAGTCAAAATCCTTTTGATACGGAACATGTTAAGGAGGAAATACAAAAGCTTGTCTAACATAAACAAAGCTGTGAAACAGAAGGAGATTTTGCTTCTTGTTCTTATGGTAATATAGCCCACAGATAGACTGTGACAGTGAAACATTTTTTCAATGTTCCAAAGGAAAGTGCTTGAGAGACAGAAAAAAGCACAAGATTTTACTAGAAGAACCTGGGTACATTGGAAATGCAGCAGAAACTGGATTTTGGAGATGGAGATCCACAAGAAGAAAACCAGCAACTTGTAAATTGACAAATAAATGTGGGATTACAAACCATTAATTATGTTTGTGTCACATCACAGAACAAGAAAACCTAGAAATATTGGACTTTATTGACTTTATTAAACTTGTAGGAACTCCAGAGCATATGTCCTACTTCATGTCATTAATGTTTGGAAGAACATTTAGGAGAGGGAAAAAGGAAGGAGAAAGCTAACTAAGTAAAACAAAACTTTGTTTTTAACAGCAGTATTTGTATAATGGATGAAATAACATGCAGGTTATAAATTGAAACTCTCTTAGTTATTTTCAATTGTAATTGGGATACTAAAGTAAATAAGTGGCCCTGCTTTTTTCCCCTTCTTTCTCCTTGTTCAGTTTTTGGAAAAAAAAAAGAAGGAAAGTTGGTTTAAAAGAACTGGATACAAGACAAATTGATGTGTTTATGCATCTTAGCATGGATAACCATAATGTTCCATCTGCATTGCCCATTTTCATTTATCCTCGACATATGGATTTGTTTGTTTGCATCGGAACTGAATCAAACATTAATACAGCTGGTGGAAGCCAAAAACTCTCAAGCCCACAATGCTCTTCTCTCTGTTACCTCAGATCGAGTTTGAAGAAAGACAGTGATAGAAATCCAAAAACTTTCATAGAGTCCAAACAATAACAACAGAAGTGGCATATGTCCACTATCCAAACCACCAAAAACTTAAGGGCAGGGGGAAGAAGGGAGGGGAGTCGAGTATAAATGAAAATGGAAAATACAGATGGAACATTATGGTGAGTATGTAACTTCTTTATCTTATGTTGTCAATTTTCATTTTATCCTCTCGACATATGTGACAGTGTCCCCAGCTATCTTAGGCCTTGGGTGGACTTAAAGGATATTCCTAAGCACCATAGAACCAAATAATCCTCTTCTCCTGGAGACCAAATCCAATTTGTATTGAGTAATAAAGGTACAAGAAGAAGCCCAAGTTGCTGCTGCACAAATGTTCCCCACAGTGGCTCTAGATTAAAAAAAACTGCTGGAGTAGCTACTGCTCTTGTAGAATGAGCCTTTAAAAGCCTAGGCCAATTAATTTTCTTTGTATTATAGATAAAATAAATGCAATCTTTGAGACATCTGGCTGGCATCACTTTGCTCACTGGTTGGCAAAGTCTTATAAGTGAAAATGACACAAATAGTTGGTTGGATTGTCTTGTAGTCTCAGTTCTGTGCAAACAGAAGTGCAATTGTATGTGAATATCTAATAAATGTAAGCAGTATTCACCTTTATTAGCAAAATTGGGAAAAATACTTGTAAATTAAATGTCTGATTGACATTGGTCTCTTGACACTACCATAGGCAAAAATGAAGGACTGGTTCTTAGTGACACACTATCTTTGTGAAAAATCAGATAATGAGGTCTACATGATAAGGCTTGTATTTCTGAAATCCTTCTGGCAGAAGTTATTGCCACTAAAACTATAATTTTCCAACATAAACACTTTATATCACACTCAGCTGATGGTTCACAAAGGGAGACTGAACAATGGTTTGTAACACTAAGTTTAGATCTCAAGGTGGAGTAGGATCTTTGTAAGGCGATATAGCAAGAGTGCTCATTTTAAGAAGGCAGTTTATGAAAAGCTAGGGAGGAGTTTTTAAAATCATTATGGGAATTAGAAAGAGCTGCTAATTGAACTTTGACAGTAGAATGGGAAGCACCCACCTTGAAGAGTGTAGCTAAAACTTTTAAGATTTTATCAATGGGCGTTGAAAAGGGATCAATATTGTTGTCATGAGCCCAAAAGGTAAACCTCCTCCATTTAGTAGCATAGAGTTTATGGGTAGCTGGCTTATAAGGGGGCTGAGAGTATATGGGAGGAGAGACAGGGATGCCTGGCTATTAACGGAAGTGGAGAAACCAAGCGTCTGCTTGAGGTTTACAATGTTCGGATGGATTAATTGCCCTGGATGGGATAAAAGGTATGAACTGGGTCCATAATCCAGGGCTGTTGAATCAGAGAAGGCCAAAAAAAGGGAACCATATCTATCAAGGCCAATAAGACGCAATGAGGATTACTTTGCTCTTCAGCCTGATTGCTTTCTGCAGGAATTTCAGGATTAGAGGAATTGGGAAAAAGACAAAGAGCAGTGCGGGGGGCCAAATGTGAAGCAGGGTATCACTTGGTGACAACCTGGAGGGGGGATCAGGGCAAAGTAGTTGCTGCACTTGTTTAGGAGAGAGGCAAACAGGTCACAGCAAATCTGGCCCCAATAATGGAAAATCATTTATTGGACTGAGACACCACTCGTGAGGCAGGAGAATACATCTGCTTCGTTTGTTGGCCATCACACTGAAACTTCCCGGAATGTGCATTGCTATCAGAAAGTGGTTGGAAGAGCTCGCCCACTGCCACACTCAGAGCTTCTCAACAGAGGGGATAGGATCTGGTTCCCCCGTTTGCTGATGTACCAAACTGCTGATATATTGTCCACTTGAATTGCAATTGTTTCGGAAGGAAGAGCACTCTGAAAGGCTTACAACGCTAAAAGCACTGCCCTTAGCTCCAGTACACTGATATGCAAGTTGGCCTCTGTGGGAGACCATGTGCCTTGGACAGTCTAGCCCAGATAATGACCCCCACCCCATCTGGGATGCGCTCATTGTCACTATGCTTTGGGGTTGTGATGGGACAAAGGGACGGCCTACAAGAATGTCACCGGAATGCATCCACCAAGCTAAATCCTTTTTGCAATGACTGGTGATCAAAATCAGGTCAGACATGGGTTGGTGTAACACTAACTATTGGGACGCTAGGAACCATTGTAATATTCTCATCTGGTATCTTGCTAAGGGAGCTAGAGTTATAGCTGTAGCCATTGAGCCCAGTGCTTGAAGGAATAGGCTAGCGGTTACTTTTTTGTTGCTTATTAGTTTCTGTAGAAATAAAACCACAAGGAAGCAGCCAAGGAATATAGACAAACTCTGTTAGAATCCAAATTTTTTTATAAAATCCAAATTAAGCGCTTTCATCCCAACAAGGCTACCATTTTCGGGATGAAAGTGCTTAACTTGGATTTAATAGGGACATTTGGAATCTAACAGAGTTTGTCTACATTCCTTGGCTGCTTCCTTGTGGTTTTACTTCTCTTGTCTTTTCTTTGGTTAAGATGTCTTCTTAGTTTCTGTATCTGAACTCTGATTTTCTGTAATCTCACCAACGGAAGAGAAGCTACAGAACTTTGAATATTTAGAAGGGCTCCTATGAACTCTAAATTCTGAGCTGGGGTTAATTTAGATTTTTTGTAATTGGCAGTTTTTCCCAGGTAACAGCAAACATGAAGTACATGGTCTCACCTCCATTAACTGATGCCTGGTCAAAGTGGTAATGTGCCAATCGTCTAAATATGGAAACACTCTGAATTCCTGTAGTCTCAAGTGAGCTGTTACTACTGCAATACACTAACACTGTGGGCTGTGGTGAGATCACAGGGCAGAACTCCGAACTGAAAGTGATTGGCTGCCAGGGGGAAGTGGAGGAATCTTCTGGATCATTTGTCCATCTTTACATGGTAATATGCATCCTGAAGATCTATTGGCACATTCAATAATCTTTTTTCAAAAATGGAAGAACGGATTGTACCATGACCATCTGGAATTTGGTTTGGCAGACTGATTCGTTCAGTACACTTAGATCCAAAATTGGTCTCCAGTCCTCTGTCTTCTTTGGCACTAAAAAGAATCTTGAGTGAATTCCTGACCCTCTCGGTTCTGATGGGACTTCTTGGATGGCTCTTTTTCTAGCAGTTTCTGGAATTCTAGAACTGGTTGTTCCCTCTGACTGGGCGGAATGTCAAAGATTTTCTTGCATATGGGAAGAGAAAGAAAAAAGGGAACTGCATAGCCTCTGTATACAATCCTCTACACCCAAGCATCCGATTTTATCTGTAGTCAAGCATTTTTGTGCAGGGATAAGGTTCCCTTGACTGCTTCCAGAGGAAGACAATTCAGCCTCCTTTCAGGAGTGTTGGTAGGCTTTAACAGAGAAAGAATCTTTGAAACACTGATTTTGCAGGCCACTTCTGCAGCAGGGGCAGTGTCTTCTATTGAAGTTCCTCCCTCTCTCCATGTGGGAGCTACCTCCATGTGTGTGTCCTGAAAAGGCCCTTGGGACTTTTTGAACCACACTTTTCCACTGCTTCTCTGATTTCTAGAGAATGGCCATTGAGGAGTAGAAAAATGCATGCCCACAGCAGAAAGGGTCTTTCCATCTTTCGCACATCTGGGTAAAGTTTCTCTAACCTCTGGACCAAACAGGGATGATCTGTCAAAGGGAGCATTAACAAATGAAGACAAACGGCTCAGCAAAGTCACAGATGTATCCAGGCATGTCTCCTACTGGCAACGCCTAAACCCGCTGCTCTAGTGGTCCCTTTGGCTGCATGAGTGATGAGCCTCATGGACGAACTGGACACAGCTTCCAGGGTAGCCAACTAGGAAGCTACTTTTTCTTGGACTTCCTCAGAAATGGTTCCTGCAAGGGTATCCAATAACTCCTTGACCAGATCCCTCTAGAGTCTGGTGAAGTGTGCCAAGAAATTCAAGGACCTTAAAAAGCAAACGTCAATGAATCATAGACCCACGTCCCAAATCTAGCCACCACTCAAGACTCTCTGCTGGGTGGATGGACAGAGGAACTCTCCTGAGCCAGTTCTTTTTTTGTTGCTGCCATCACAATCATGGCATCAACAGCTAACCCCTTGGCCCAAAACTGTCTTCAGGGACAGACATAATTTTGTCAGGTCTCCCGGGGATAGGTTCTCTGCACCTTACAGCCTCGTTCTGGATCAGTTTGACTCTGGCTTCAGCCTTGGCAGGTGTGGCTCAGGGAGGTCTCCAACTGAATTAAAGAACTCAGAGCGAGAAGCAGGTCCGAAGACACAGACATCTTCAGCTCCAATATAGTCAGTGCAGGGAAACTTGAAGCTGGGGGCTCTAAAGCTTTAGCTGAAGTTACAGGAGGAAGTCTTGGAGAGGTACAGGAAACTTTGCATCCTAAGGCCATGAGGGGGGTGGAGCCACAGTGGAACCAGTCAATCCTCTCACCCAAAGTATCTTATTTAGCAGCCTCTCCATATCATCATCAGTTAGGCTTTTGGTGGAATGGAGAGACAGAAAGGATGGTGATTTTGGCCTTCCTAGAAAGGGTGAAGGCAGCCTATCTGGAAAGGGGACAAACGAGGGACAGTACAAAGTTCTAGGTAATGACATGAAAAACTCTCTCTATAGCTTGCTCGGTACCCAACTGCTCAGCGCTGAGGAAGGTCTGCACCGATAATTGCTGTGCTAATGGGTCAAGAAGCTTCTTGCCAGAAGCCTATGGTCTTAGAAGACTTTGTCTTTTCTGGCAGGATTGGTTCCTAAGAAGATGCAGGAACTGGTACCTTTGGTACTAAGTCTGTCAGTACCCAAAAAACTGTAGGAACCAAAGACTAGCTTTTTTGAAGATGGTGCAGACTGAGAAGTTGGCACCAACACACCTTTTCCTTCATTTTTCCAAGGATTTATCAGAGGAAGAGGAAGGAGGAGATGACATCAGTTTTACCTTTTTTCAGAACCAGATATGGCCTTGCTGAAAGCAGACAGGATAAAGCTCTTCAAGATTAATTTATTTATTTTTTTCTACTAGAGTTCTGTGGCTAAAAGAGTGGCATATCAAGCAGGTCTCTTAAAGATAGAGGGGACCTAGACAGCAAGCGTGCATCAGAAAAAGCCATCTTCTGCCACATTTCTGGTATCTCAAATTCAAAAAGGGGCTTCAGATTTATCAGCCATTTCTTACAACAAAAAAATTGCAAGCAGACCACACACTCACACAAACACACACACACACACAATGAAGAAGCAGAAGAAAGACTGCTATAAATCTATTTTATTTTGTTAGAAAACAGCCAGGAAAATTACATCAGGGAAAAGACTAACAACAACAACAATAGCCAAGAATACAGAAGAAAGATACAATAAGTACAGAAAAGTTCAGGAGAGGTTCAAAAATTTTATAGGATAAGATAAGGCAGCTGAAAGAGACTACTGAATAGTTGGAATGCAAGAAGAAAAAAATGACTTTTACTTAGCATGCTCGAGAGAAATGGCAGCCACATCTGTCACAAAAAGTGGCAAACGAGATCTGACGTAACTCAGAGAGGAGCATTGAGGGTAAGGGTTAGGCTCGAGAGTTTTTGTCTTCTGTAACCTGTAGTAACAGCCAAGTCAGTTCCGATGCTCAGAACCAAACCTATATGTCTTGGATAAAATGAAAATTGGCATCAATTAATAACTTCTTAACATAATGACAACATTTTCTAAATGATCTTTAAATGTAAATGGTGTCACAGATATATATACAAAAAAAGAGAGTAGTGAACTGTATTAAAAAATGTACAGTGCAAATAGCTACACTACAGGAGACTCATTTGAAAAGAACTGAGCATGTGAATTTGATTAAAAAAACGTTTTCAGGATGGTTATTCAGTGGAATATTTGGGACACAGGAAAAGGGGAGTAATTTTACTAACTGCAACAGGAACTCTAATAGCGACAGAAGAAAATAAAAATTATAAAAATGGCAGATTTTCCACTGTAATCCTCCTCCCTTGACAATAGCCCCTTAGTACTAAGGGGCTACTGTCAAGGGAGGATTACACTGGCATGTACTTACAGTCCAACTAAAACTGATATAATGGAACTTAAGACAAATCTGGAAGAAATAATCAGATTAAATCAAGGAATATTACTTATAGGTGGGGACTGGAATTTGATTTGAGCAGTGAGGATCTATCAGGGGCAGAAGGAAAATATAACAAAAGAGGGTAGATTTTTAAAGAAATGTATGATAATATTTGGCATGGAAGATGTGAATTCAGTAGTAGGAGTTTGGAATGAATTTACATATTTCCCAAGATACAAAATTTGGGCTAGGCTAGACAGAACTTACTTCACAGGAGCACATGCATTTAATTAAAAGTTTTGATCTGCATCCAATAACTATTTCAGATCACACGTGAATAATAACTAAAATAAAAATGCAGGGTAATAAAATAAAAATGAGACTAGTGCTTTCTCACCAAGCTGGTGAAAAGAGAGAAAATTAAGGAATGGGTAGCAGAAATTATTGGGGAGTTATTTCAGAGGGCAGAAATTTCTTCTGAAAATATAGCTAGGGAGTAGGATAAAATTAAAGTGAAGTTTAAAAACAGGCTGAATTTAAAATACTGTTAAACAATACCTATACTGTTAAGAAGTAATGAGAATTATTTAAAGGGACTGACACAGGTTAAAGCATTGCAGAATAGGGGAAATCTCACAAAACAAGAGGAGCAATTGCAGAATGCTAAACAGAAAATACAAGATAACCCCAACGATATGTATAAGTTGACAATGACAGCTACTAAGCAACTATTTATTTGAAAACTCCAGAACAAAAAAAAAACTTTTAGCACAACTCAGGCAACAGAAAGTAGAAAGGATTGTGGCCAATCTTGGAGAAGCCTATAACAAGGAAGATAACAAGAGATCCTGTAGAGGTAATAGCAATATTTTGGAAATTTTATGAAAATCTATATAAAGCAGAGAACTATGGAAATAAAGAAAAGGTACAAATGGAAATGTTTCAGGAAGAATTAAATATGCCAAGGTTAGAAACAGATGAAGCTCAATTACTAACAGCTTATAACTAATCTACAGGAAAGTCCCCAGGAATAGATGTGATTCCTGTGGAAATTTGGAAGCTAGGAGGGGAAAAACAGATGAAGACCTGGAAGGTTTTAACAGTATTTTAAGTGGATGACAAGTACCAACATCCCCTGGAAGAAAGTGGCGGTGGCTGTAATACCTGAAGATGGCAAAGACCCATCAGATACAGCTTCATATAGGCCCATTTCAATTCTAAATCATGAATCTAAAGTGTTTATGTCTATAATGGCTAAAAGAATGGCAAAGATGATGCCAAAATAGACAGGTAAGGATCAGAGTGGTTTTGTGGAGGGGAGGCAAACACTTGACAACGTTAACAGAACAATGATGATTCAGATGGAAGCAGAATTTAAGAAAATACACTGCTATTAGTAGGTCCTGATGCAGAGAAAGCATTCCACAGAGTAAGGTGGGTGGGTGTTTATGTGCAGGGCAATAGAAGCATTTGTATTCCCTGATAAAATTATAAGGTTGATTTAACAGGATATATATATATATATATATATATATATATATATATATATATATATAAATAAGAACAAAGGCAAAAATTAAAGTGGGTGGGTTCCTCTTTAATTTCTGTTTGAGCAGAGGAATCGACAGGGGTGCCCTCTTTCCCCTTTATTATTTGCATCACAGTTAGAACCACTGGCAAAGAAAATAGGGTACTCAGATTCAAGGCTATAACTGGTACAGCAGTCAAGAAAAGCTGGCTCTATTTGCAGATGATATTATTTTATAGCTGATAAAACCAGAAAAGGATATTTCAGTGTTGTGGAACATTTTGAGACAGTTTCAACGTCTTTTCAGGATACAAAATTAGTAAAGCTAAAAACAAAGGCAATAGCTGTAAACTATGTACCCACACACAAACTGGTTCTGCAATATCCATATTTAGGGGGACATGGCAAAATGAAGTACTTAGGAGTATGAACGGATTCTGTTTATATCTGGGAAGAGACTAAACAAAAGATAGAAACACCAGACAGTGGTACTGATGGTCAATAAAGACTGGAAAGCAAATAGCTTAGCATATAAAAACTTTATTCCACGCTTTCGTCTCAGCAGGACTTCTTCAGAACAAACAATAAAAACCAAATCAAAGCAACCACAGTAATATACCTAGTTTGAAACTGTATGAGGCAATAAAAGATCCAAAGCAATTAATCAATTAAAAGCACAGTTACATTTTTTAAAGCAACCTGCACTGGTAAGTAGAACTATCAGGGAACCACAGAAAATAAATTAAAGCCTCCTAATATTAAGTTTCCTATATTTAAGAAAACATTTGATGTTAATTGCATCATTTAGACCAGGCTTTTTATCAGCCCCTAATCTAATATGCCAAGCAGTTTCTTTTTGTTCCACAATGTTCTTATAATCACCACATCTGGGATTAGCAGGCACTTCTAAAATAGAAAATAAAAATTGTTTATATTTTATACACTCTACAGTGTGTTTGTATAAAGCATTGTTTAAATCTTTCTTTTAATACTATATACATGTTCCCTAATACACTCTTTTAAAGTATGAGTGGTCATCCCCATGTAATATGAATTGCAGCCACTGTATAACCTAATGTACACTACCCCCCTTCTTCCACAAGAAAAGTGACCAGGTACTTGTATAGTGTGTTCCAAGTCTGGTAGGGAAATGTACGGTCCTTCTGAAATAACCTACAAAAGTTGCAATGACCAGATTTAAACATCCTCATTCTGACATTCCCAATGCACTTGTTTGCCTTACTACCACTTCTTTCAAGAACATTTTTAAGACAGTTTGTTTTTCTATACACAAAACTGGGTCTGTGCCTAAGACGTTATGTAAGTCACTGTTACCCTCCACAATGTTCCAATTTTTCTGAACAATTTCTCTTATACCTTTACAATCCACCGTCATATCCAAATTATAGACAGTACAATTAATAGATCTGTTAATTACATTAACTGGTTTACTGACAAAGGGATGTTTGAGTATAGCTGGATAAAACCTGTCCCTTTTGTCCAAAACGTCAAGTTGTAGGCCATTGAGGTAATCCAAATCATAACCACCGTCTAAAAACAGAGGTAATTCTAGAGAACTCTTCTTGCAAGTCTAAATGGGAGGTAGTCATCCTGCAAGCCCAAATGTACTGTCCCTTAGGGATATACTTTTTGATAAAGAAAGGATGGTTACTCTTAAAATGTAAGTAACCATTCGTAAAGGTTTCCTTTCTGTAGATCTTACAGTCAAAAAATCCAGAAACTGTGTTCCAACCAAGACTGATACCTAAAAAGTTAATCTGATGTCCACGACCGCTCTTGCAAACTGCAAAAAAAAACAGACCTTAAATTAAGGTCATGAAGAAATTGTTCACAAACATCATTACTCTCTAGAACAAAAATCAGGTCATCTATAAACCTATCATAAAAATGTACATTGTATGATGACCTCAATTTAGAGAGGACAGTAACCTCCCACCATGCCATGACAATGTTTGCATATGAGGGTTCGGCAGAGGACCCCATAGCTACCACCTTACATTGTCTGAAAAAATGCCCATTGACGGATGAAGAACTTTGTATGCTAATGAGAGATTTCGACTCTGATGGTGTGTTCGAGCAAATACTTAAAGAAGTTGAAACACATGAAGTTGAAGTTATTGAGCGTAAACACTATGAAGAATGTACTGCCTATACCAACTTTGTTCCAGAGACAAAAAACAACCAAAACAAAAAAAAAATGATAAGTTGGGTCCTACTAAAGAAAACACCCCTGGTTTTCCCAAGAAAGGTGGATGGGTCCATGAGAACAGTTCTAACAGACCACGCTGGGCTACAAGCCAGGTCAACCAATCACAGCCCTCTAACTTGGCCATGAGTTTTTTTAGGGCAGAGAAATCAAGCATCATTCATTCAGAGAATGAAAATGAGGCAGATACTGGAGAAATTTCAGTCATCAACGAAGGAACAAGCAATACAGCCTCTTCCAATGCAAATGTAGCTGAAGCATGTTCAAAAACTTAGGCTTTTTTATTGAAACGAGAGAACAGAACTGTCAGGACTCGGAACATGAAGGTGAGAGGTCTAACCACCTCTGAATCATCAAATAACAAACAGTAAGCCTTTTGATAATAAATTTTGCATTATTAACTTATCAGGTGTTTGTTTTGATGAGCATCAGTTAAAAATACTAAGTTATGGCTTTAACTTTGTTCCTACAAAAAAGGCAGACTTTTCCAGAACTATAATTGACTTTAAACAATTTGCCCGCTAACTTAATTTAAATTATTTGCTTCATCATTTTGAAATGTGTAACTCTAGGTTATATAAACCATCTCGTTATACCCTGGCCTTGAATCAAACCCTTAAAGTGTCTGAGAAAGTTTGCATTCAGGAAATTGATTATTTTTTGAACAGCAAAAAGTCTGGTAGTAGATGGTTTGACAATCTGACGCAACCTGAGCGTAAAGCCTTACTAAAGTCGGTTGATAAAAATGACCTGAGATATATGAAAAGTGATAAGGGGGGCAACATTGTGATTATGGCAGTGGAACAATACAATGTTGCCATGTTTGAGTTGCTTAGTAATCCTGAAGAATACACTGAAGTGAATGTTAGGGAAATTCACCATAGTTTTCATTATATCAGAGCATTTCTTTATGAAGCACTTATGAACCAAAGTTTAGATCTTAACACATACAATTTCTGTTTGGTGGAAAAACCTATGGTTGGGACACTTTTTGGCATCCCCAAAACTCATATGTCTTTAGACCACCCTTCCTTTAGGCCGATAGTTTCAGCACCACATTCAGCCACAGAGGGTTTGGCTTTGCTTATAGATTCTTTTTTAAATCCTGCTGTGCAGGGGTTAGGGTCCTACTTGAAGGACTCTTGGGACTTCCTGGACAAATTCAGGGAGTTCGCTAGTACTTTTTCCTACACGTGAGAGACACATTATTTTTACAGTGGACGTGGTTTCATTGTTCACTTGTATTCCACACCAAACAGGCGTGGAAGCAGTTAGGGAATTTCTTTCTTTGTATTCCAACCTTGGGGCTGAACAAATTGATTTAGTGTAAGTTTTTTTAGAAATAGTGTTGGAACACAATTTTTCTACCTTCAATGGGCATTTTTTCAGACAATGTAAGGGGGTAGCTATGGAGTCCTCTGCTGCCCCTTCATATGCAAACATTGTCATGGCATGGTGGGAGGTTACTGTCCTCTCTAAATTGAGGTCATCATACAATGTACATTTTTTTATGCTAGGTTTGTAGAGGACCCAATATCTGTTCTAGAGGGTAATAATGATGTTTGTGAACAATTTCTTCATGACCTTAATTTAAGGTCTGTTTTTTTTTTTGCAATTTGTCAAGAGTGGTTGTGGACATCAGATTAATTTTTAGATGTCAGTCTTGGTTGGAACACAATTTCTGGATGTTTTGACAGTAAGATCTACAGAAAGGAAACCTTTAAAAATGGTTACTTAAATTTTAAGAGTAACCATCCTTTCTTTATCGAAAAGAATATTCCTAAGGGACAGTACATTTGGGTTTGCCAGATGACTACCTAACATTTAGACTTGCAAGAAGAGTTTTCTAGAATTACCTCTATGTTTTTAGATGGGTTATGATTTGGATTACCTCAATGGCCTGCAACTTGACGTTTTGGACAAAAGGGACAGGTTTTATCCAGCTATACTCAAACATCCCTTTGTCAGTAAACCAGTTATTGGAACCAACAGATCTATTAATAGTATTGTCTGTAATTTGGATATGACAGTGGATTGTAAAGATACAAGAGAAATTGTTCAGAAAAAATGGAAGATTGTGGAGGGTAACAGTGACTTGCATAATGTGTTAGGCTCCAGACCCAATTTTTTGTAGAGAAGCAAACTGTCTTAAAAATGTTCTTGAAAGAAGTGGTAGTAAGGCAAAAAAGTAAAGTGCATTGGGAATGTCAGAATGGGGATGTTTAAATCTGGTCATTGCAACTTTTGTAGGTTTATTTCAGAAGGACCGTACATTTCCCTACCACACTTGGAACACACTATACAAGTACCTGGTCACTTTTCTTGTGGAAGTAGGGGGGTAGTGTACATCGGGTTATGCAGTGGCTGCAATTCATATTACGTGGGGATGACCACTCATACTTTAAAAAAGTGTATTAGGGAACATGTATACAGTATTAAAAGCAAAGATTTAAACAATGCTTTATACAAACACACTATAGAGTGTTGTTGTGTCTTTCGGCTTTTCCCGGTTAGGGGTCGCCACAGCGGAACTCCGGTCCGCTAATGATTGGTAGTTGATTTTTACGTACCGAGTTACCAGCCCTGATGCACAACATTCAACGAAGGCATGCCCATTCACGCATGTCTCCACGCAGAAGACACTCTAGCTGAGAATCGAACCAGACAGCGTCTTACTGTGAGGCGACAACGCTACCGCAGCAACACCACTGCGGGACAAACACACTAGAGAGTGTATGAAATATAAACAATTTTTATTTTCTATTTTAGAAGTGCCTGCTGATCCCAAAGGTGGTGATTATAAGAACATTGTGGAACAAAAAGAAAAGTACAGTTTTGTACCTACCATAAATGTAGATGTTCGAAGATCCACATTGCTGCAGTCCTTACTTATGGGGTAGTCCGCTGTCCTCGGTCGGCCCGAATACCAAAGTATTAGGGTGACGTCGGTCATGGGCGCTCAGAACTGACATCAGAGCGTCAGGGTATAAAAGCGCATGACCGACGTCATATCCTCAGTCTTTTCTTGCCCCAGATGCCAGAAGGCCCTAACAAGAAAGGCCACAGCCCAAAAACAGGATACCTCCCAAAAACATGCCCAACAACAACCATCACCCAAACCATATTACCAAGCCAAACTACAGAGGGGAAGGAGGGAGGGTAAATTGGACTGCAGCAATGTGGATCTTCGAATATCTACATTTATGGTAGGTACAAAACTGTACTATGTTCTTCATCTCACATTGCTGCAGTCCTTACTTATGGGTAGAATCCCAAAGCAGAGGAAAAGGGAGGATGGCAAAATCATAAAGCATTAGGGGCTGCTAAAATGCCCTGTAAAATAGCAGAGGCAAATCCAGCCCTAGACTTAGAATAAAGAGGAAGGTGGTAATGCTTGGAAAAAGTATGTACTGAACTCCAAGTGGCTGCTTCCAAAATATCTTTTGTAGCTACCCCCCTTAGAAAGGCAGTAGAAGTGGCAGTAGCTCTAGTGGAATGAGGTCTGATTCCAGCCGGAACCTCCTTACCATGATGGGAATAACAGAAAATACAAAACCCAATCCATTTAGAAATAGTTTGTTTTGAAACAGGTTTCCCCTGAGAACCCAAAGCAAAAGAAACAAACAACTGCTGAGACTGCCTGAACCCCTTGGTTCTGCTCAAATAATAACGTAACTGTCTGTGAATATCCAAAGTATGCAAAATCTTCTCCCCTTTATTTTGGGGGTTTGCATAAAAAGTAGGCAAATGAATAGTTTGGTTCAAGGCCACACTAGAAACCACTTTAGGCATAAAGGAAGGATTAGTACGCAAGGATACCCTATCCTTATGAAAAATCAGGAAAGGTTCCACTGCCATAAGGGCCTGTAATTCAGAAACCCTTCTTGCAGAGGTAATGGCCAACAAAAAAGCAGTCTTTCATGATAAATACTTTAATTCGGCAGTAGCTGCAGGCTCAAAAGGTTGTAGAGTAAGTTTTTCCAACACAAAATTGAGATCCCAAGCAGGAGTAGGAGCTCTACGTGGGGTCTTATGTTCTTTGCCCCTCTAAGAAATTGCTTAAACAAAGGAGGGTCACAGTCATAGTGAGCAGAAATGGCTGCAGCATGAACCTTTATCGAGGAGAAAGACAAACCCTTGTCCAATAACTCAGTAAGATATTGAAGAGAAACACTTAAATCAGGCTTGGAAACATCAAAGTCCTTCGCTCTGATCCAAAGAAAAAATCTCCTCCATTTATCTGCATAAACTTTCCTTGTACTAGGCCTTCTGGCCTCCAAAATAACATTCAAAACTTGTTGTGGAAGCGGAGACCCTCCAGGGTCTAGAACAGAATATGCCAGGCTGTGAGATGCAGAGACTGAATCTTGACATTGAGAAGTGATTGCCCTCCTGAGACAAAAGATGCGGAATCAAAGGCAGAGGCCATGGAGGCTCCCGTACTAAACTCCTCAGTAGTGGGTACCAGTGCTGTCGAGGCCAATCCGGTGCTATCAGAATCATGGTTGGCTTGTCCATTCTGGCCTTCAGGAGTACCTTGGGAATGAGAGGCGGAGGTGGAAAGGCATAGACATGAAGATTGCTCCAACTGAATGATAGAGCATCCACCTTCCAAGCTGTGGGATGAAACATTTTTGTGCAAAACTTTGGCAACTGGTAATTTAGTGGAGAAGCGAACAGATCTATGTCTGGAGTCCCCCATAACACTGTCAACTTTTGAAACACATGAGGATCCAGTTTCCACTCGTGAGGATCCACAATTAGTCTGCTCAACACATCTGCTAAGGAGTTCTGTGCACCTGGTAGAAACCTTGCCTGAAGATTGAGGTGTAAACTGAGAGCAGTCTCCCACAAAATCATCGCTTGCCTGCAAAGAGGGTACGAATGGGTTCCCCCTTGCTTGTTGATGTACCACATGACAGTAGTGTTGTCTGTTTGAATCAACACCTGTCCTGGGTGAAGTAAATCCCTGAAAGCCATCAATGCAAATTGAACTGCTAACATCTCCTTCAAGTTGATATGCAAATGTTGAAGTCTGACAGGCCACGTGTCTTGCACCCATTTTCCATTGAGGTGTGCTCCCCAAGCCTTGTCCGAGGCATCTGTCGTTAAAATCTGACTCGCCTCTGGTCGGGTCACAGAGAGTCCCTTGCTTAGGTGACATTCCTGAGCCCACCACAAAAATTCCTTCTGAATGCAAGGTATTATTGGAATGACAGTGTCTAGATCTTGGCAGTGTTGTGTCCATACATTTTTGAGATACCATTGAAGCTTCCTCATATGCAGTTTGGCATTGGGAAGCACCAGAATACAAGATGCCATGAACCCCCAGGCTTGAAGGACTGTCCTTGCAGTCAGCCCGGACTGTAGAGACATTTGATGGAAATAAAGAGAAAGGCTTCTTTGTTTGTCCGGGGTCAAAAAGGCCATCTGGGAAGCTGTATTCAGTCTCACACCCAGAAAGCACATGTCCTGAGAGGGTACTAGACTGGACTTTGTTTCGTTCACAGAATACCCTAGGCATCTTAACACTACCATCACATACTGTAGATGATGAAGAAGTTCGTCTTTGTGCTGTGCAATCATCAGGCAATCGTCCAAATAAGGATAAATCTGTATTCCTCTTAACCTGAAAAAGGCTATCACTGGAGCCAGAACCTTTGTGAACACTCTGGGCGCAGTAGATAAGCCAAAGGGCAATGCAGAGAACTGATAATGTAAATTTCCAGCCAAACGCAGGTACCTCCTGCAACTGGGCCTGATAGGAACATGAAGATAAGCCTCTTTGAGATCCAGAGTTACCATCCAGTGATCTTTTCCCAACAGAGGTAAAAGCTGTTGTAACGTCAGCATTTTGAACTTTGGAATGTCCAGATAAGTGTTGAGGATAGATAAATCCAAAATTGGTCTCCACGTGTTCCCTTTCTTTGGTACTAGAAACAGGCGAGAATAAAATCCTAGTCCCACTTCTGACAGAGGAACTGGCTGAATAGCTCCTATTTGAAGAAGCAACGAAATCTGCTTGTGAGCCTCTATCCTTTGCCGAGGAGGAACGTCTGGCATGCCTTTGAAAGGAGGCAATGTATGGAAATAAAACTTGTAGCCTCGGTTTATAATGTCCAATACCCATTTGTCCTGGGTGACTAAAAGCCAGTTTTGCTAGAGGAAAGTGCTAACTTTCCTCCCAAAGGAGCTGCCAGGCAAGAAGAATCTGGCAGCTGAAAATGCAGGTCATTGGGCCTGTTTACGAAAGGACTGGCCCCTGCCCTCACCTGCAGACTGTGCAGGCGAACTCCAAGTTCTAGGCCTGAATTTACTGTGAGCTCTGCCCCTGCCACGTCTAGATCTACCCCTAGATTGAGAATCAGAAGAAGGGTAGGTCCACCCCTTAGTAGGCCAATTTCTACTAAACTTTGGAGGTTGCACCTGCAAAAAATCTTTAACAGTCTGCATAGACTTAGCCTCGTCTTCCATTTTCTTCAAAACAGACTCCACAGGGGGACCAAACAAAACTTCAGACTGTAAAGGGGCATCCAGAATTCTAGTTTTAACATGCTCGGACAAATTCTGATCCTTAAGCCAGGCGTGCCTGCGAAGAACTGAACCAGTGGCAGCCACCCTAGAAGAGGCCTGCACAGCATCAAAACCACACTGCAAAGAATGCTTACCCACCTGTTCAGAGACATGTACTAAATCCTGCAATTCTTTACACTCTATGCCCTCTGCCAAAGCATCCACTTTAGATTTTAGCTGAGAAAGGAGGAAATTCTGATATTTCAACATGTGAAACTGGCAATTTAAAGCCCTCATTGCTAAAGTAGAAGAGGTATACACCTTCTTACCCCATCTATCCAAAGCTCTAGCTTCCTTATCTAGAGGAACCGGATTCTTTACAACAGAGGCTCTAACACTCTTAGGCCCCTGACTAATAGTTTCTGGGTCCGCCCTAGGACTCTTATACAGATATTTATGAGCCTCAGGCACCCTGTAATATCTGTCCGGTTTAACTGGCACAGGAGGCAAAGAATCTGGATTAAGGGAAGCCTCCGAGAAAACATCTTGAACAACATCCAAAACAGGAGGTATAGCCAAGGGTCTATGCTGTGGTAACAACACAAATGCCCTAAGCCTCTTCCTAGAATCAGAGAAATCCTGTCCTTCCCACTTAAAATGCTCCCTCATGGAATGCAAAGTTTCTGAAAATGAAAAATCCTCTGGAGGAGAAGCAGAAGGAGTGGAATCCTCTGCATCAGAATCCGAATAAGGAGGAAAATCTAGAATATCTTCAGCAGGAGACTCTGAGTCATCTGAGGCCTGATCCAAACTTTCCAACTCTGGCTCCACCCTGGGCCTCTTATTAGGAGGGGGCATAGAACCTCTAATTAAAGTAATCAAATCTTCTGCCATTTTAAGCATGTGCTTTTAGGCACAGACCCCAAGTACCTGGAGGGACACCAGAGGAAGGCAAAACAGACCTGCCCTTAGAAGAAGCCTTAGAAATAGAAGCAGAAGGCCTAACCACCTTAGGCATAGAAGGGAGAACAGTAACTTGAGAGGCCCCTTCAGCCTGACCTGACTCCTGGGAGGCCACATCCTGCAAAATCAAAGTTTCCCTGAGACTCAACAGAAACTTCAGCCGGATCCCCTGCTCTACTGCAGCTTCTGCAGGACCGGCGTCCAAACGGATGAATCAACCTGTCTAGGTTTCAAGGATTTGTCTTTGCGCTTCTTCGCGGAAGCGGGCCGGAGGATCCGATGGCATATTATAATTACACCGCTACCAAAGACTAACCTAGCACAATCTAACCTTCTTTTTATAGTGCGCTTATTAAACCTAGCACAAAACCGACACCGACTACGCCGTGGTCCGTCCCAAACAAGGAATGCAAAGAGAGTGATAATCCCTATGCGTATCTGTTTCCCACAAGAAATACAATTATTCACTTTTTCTGACATCCGGAATTAACTGAGGCAAGAAAAACAAAATATTCTAACGGGTACTTAGCCCAACTTGGTTTCGGTCTGAAACTCAGAATTCGAAAATTTCAGAACGCCGAACGGCACTCGCAACGCTGCTTCTGCATCGGACCATGCGGCAAAAAAGACTGAGGATATGACGTCGGTCATGCGCTTTTATACCCTGACGCTCTGATGTCAGTTCTGAGCGCCCATGACCGACGTCACCCTAATACTTTGGTATTCGGGCCGACCGAGGACAGCGGACTACCCCATAAGTAAGGACTGCAGCAATGTGAGATGAAGAACATCTGCTTGGCAGATTAGATTAGGGGCTGATAAAAAGCCCCGTCTAAATGATGCAATTAACATCAAATGTTTTCTTAAATATAGGAAACTTAATATTAGGAAGCTTTAATTTATTTTCTGTGGTTCCCTGATAGTTCTACTTACCAGTGCAGGTTGCTTTAAAAAAATTAACTGTGCTTTTAATTGATTAATTGCTTTTGATCTTTTATTGGCTCATACAGTTTCAAACTAGGTATATTACTGTGGTTGCTTTGATTTGCTTTTTGTTTGTTCTGAAGAAGTCCTGCTGAGACAAAAGCATGGAATAAAGTTTTTATATGCTAAGCTATTTGCTTTCCAGTCTTCATTGACCATCAGTACCACTGTCTGGTGTTTCTTCGTGTGTATTTGGACCTTCATTACATGCTTTATTAGTTATAGACTAAACAAAAGATAAAAAAACTGAGAAATTGGAAGCTCTGTTTTATGGATATGGACAGCAAGAAACAAGCAGTTAAAATGTTTGTAGTCTTTTTAGTTTATACACAGGTCAGACATTTTTATCAACCAGAGTAAAAGCTGTGGATAGCAATTAAACAGCTGAAGGATTGTATCTAGGAGGGGAACAGAGTCAAGTGAGATAAGCTGATTCTTCCAACAGAACAAGGTGGTTTGGAATTACTTGACTTGAAGGGGTATTTTAGAGCTAACACAGTTAAGTCTCCTATATACAGTACAAGCATAAAGCTATAATTAGAAGTGGAAAGGGATGATGACGAAACAGGGAGGAAGCTCAAAAAATAAGGAGACTGGAATTTTGGATGCAGATCCTTAAGATGACTATGAACATAATATTCTGTACAGTTACTGTTAAAGTAGCAGACAGTATTCTAAGAACCAAGCCAACATGGAAATGGAGAAAGGTGCATCTGCTCATAAAGATTACTGCAATTAGGGATACATACAAACAGGCAAAGGGGGGGGGCTGGAATTTATTGGAGAAAAGTGGAGAAAACTAGCAAAAGAACCAAAGTATTGGAGCAAATAATTAGAGAGGGAAAAGTAACAGAATGGAAAGTGGCCAAGAATTTATTTGGACTGCAAGCTAGAGACTGCCTTCCCTGCCAAAGCTGATATCAGAGTATAGGCAAAGAGAAAGAAATAGAGTGATTCTAAGCAAAAGACTGGCACTGCTAGAGTTTTTAGTAGAATCTAGAGTAGAAGCTGCTGTTAAAAAAGGATAATAAGCAAATGATACAAAATATTGCATGATACCTACAAGAATCAATCAGAGGAGGTTACAAAGGATTGGAAAGAGACTGGATGAGCAATTCACTAAGAAACACTGTGTGGATGAATACATGTCTCCCAAATATGCAACGAAGTCTAGATGATTTAGACTCTTTGCTTGTGTTTACATTGGTATTTTTATACCCCAAGTAGACAGCAAAAATGTTTTCCTCAGGCAGACAGCAAATGTTGGAGGTTTGATTGGGAACAAAATATTACTAGGTGAGCAAATTGGTATAACTGAGAAAATTATATTTTTTGAGCTATGATACGGAATTGGAATTGCCAAGACATAGTAAGGCCTTGCTGAGTCTAATTATGGTGGTTGCCAAAAAATAATTACTAGAAAATGGAAATCAAAATCTAAACCAACTGCAACAGACAGACTGAATATAGTAACAGAGATAAAACTGGAAACGGGATCTTTAAAAAAGGGTAGGAGCAAATTACACAGGAAAAAATGGGAATTGTGGGAACAATACATGCAAAATGTATTTATTTATTATTAGTTCTTTGTTAACCAGGTTAGTTCAACTGGGCTGGTGGCCTGTTTTCAGTGGAGACCTGAGGAGAAAAGCTCCAGACAGATAAAGAATAACAGCAGCAAACACTACAAGTGATTTGTATTAATACAAAACTACATACATGGGATGAGTACATAACTACATACAATCATGCCATACTGGATACTGACAAAAAGGGCATAATAATTCAGTAAAAAAAAAGAGCCAACAAAAATTAAAAATGGTAGAAATTTGCAGTAATACATGTGGAATTATAACAGAGCATCAGAAAATAAAAATTAGCCTTGACAACATCTTTACTGACTAAAACCATGATGGTAGGAAGGAAGAAAAACGTATTAAGTGGGTGGGTTGAAGTAGAGGAAAAGGGGAGGAATATTTGGGAGAGAGAGGAGAATGAAAAAAAAAACAGTTAAGATAAGACAGAAAGGGGGAGAGAAGTATAGTAACTAAGGAAAAGAAAAGGTGAGACTTTTTTATAATGTTTTGGAGGAGGAATGAGGTTTAAAAGAATGTAGAATTTGAATGAGTTATGTAATGGTTGACTCACTGTGACTGAACAGATTATAAGTGATGTATAGTGTTTGCAACTAAAAACATGTAAATATGATTTGTTTTCATATATACAAGTGTATGACTACCACTTATGACACAGGCGATTTAATAAAGACATTTTTGTCAGCATAGGATTTTCTAGTGCTGGGGCGTCTGGCCTCGCATACAACATCTAGGACTTGCTTGCTTAAACTGGCAAGGGAATAGCCAGGCTGCCAGGTTCAGGGTCTGCAATTGTGGATGCATGAATTCTCCATTCTGCTGGGTCAGGAGAGTTGGGATCTGAGGTAGGTGCCATGGTAGCAGGGGTGACAGTCTGCGCAGCAGTGGGTAACAGTGCTGACATGGCCAGTCTGGGGCAATCAAGATTGTGCTTGTTTTTTTCTCCCTTATTCTGAGTAGTACCCTTGAAAGTAGTGGTAGAGGGGGAAATGCATAGATCGAGAGGTTTACCCATTGGAAGGATAGGGCATCCACTTTCCAGGCCTTGTGGTTTCACTTGATGTAGGGTAGAAAGGGAGGGAGGGATCTAAGGAAAGACAAGCAAAGATGACTGAAGATAAATCTTGAAAGACTAGTAAGAAAGGCCAAAGGAGAATCACACAAACACTACAGAAACAAAGAGTCTAAGGCCTTGAAAGGTCCTGGTTCTTGTTATGGCACCAACTAGAAAATGTTTTCAACTTTCTCATATACGATTTTCTAGTAGTAGGTTTCTTTGCCTCCTTTCATACCAGCTGCACATTCTCAGAAAAAAGTGCCTAAAAAGGTACTAAAATTCTGTCTTACAGAAAGTCAACTGAAAAAAAATTGAAGGTTAGGCTGTACCAAACAACCCATCTTGTGCAAGTCCATTCTGTGAGGAAGCTTATGAATGTTAAGTGCCCTTGGCCATTTTCAAATGAAAGGAGAACCACTGATGTCTGGGCCAAAAGGGGGTCCCACAATTATCCTCGGGGATTCCTTCTGCACCTTTGAAACAACTCTTGATATCAGAGGAAAGGGTGAAAAGGCATACAGGAACCTTTCATTCCCATGGTCAGGGATGTAACCATCTTCCAGGCCTGTGTGCAAGGAGTCCTAGAATACAATTTCTTTAACTACGTGGCTGTAAATAAAACAAATCTACTTAAGGAGTTCCCCACTAATGAATGAATTCCAGGAAGACCCTTGGGTGCAACTTCCATTTGAGAGGGTCTATTTCAGATGTGTACAACCTGTAGCCCTCAGAGCTCTTCCATGCGGCCCGTGACCCTTAAGTCCAAATTCAACATTTTTTACTTCTTTTTTTTTTTTCCCGTGGATGCGACCCTTACCCTCATTGCCAATGTGTGCATGTGCCAAAGCACCCTTCCCGTTTAGTTTTTTCATGCCAAAATACGACCTGCATGTTTACTCCACAGAAGAGCTGAAGAGGGATTTGTCGTTTGCGCTGAAGAAGACAGATTTGTCGTTGCCTTTAAAATGGGTAGCAACTCCTAACTGTATTAACAGGCAAGTATAATTTTTTAATTACATGGTTTGCTAGGTCAAAGAAGTGAGGGGGCAGGCTCAGACACCGAATAATTTATCAATGAATCTGACTGGAATTTAGGGCAAGTTTTGGTTGACTTCAGGCCTTTGCAAGTTATAGTATTCAAATATGTACCATTGTTAGTGCTCCCCGATCCTGGAAAAGTGCAGTATGCAGGTGACTTTTGTCTTATCCTATTATCCCAATTATAAATATGCTTATCTAATTAATATTTTATATGGTATACAGCCAAATGCACTGACATGCTGATTCAGCATTTGACAGTTAGAAAATCAAGTAAAATAAATGCAAAGTATCTTATGACACACAGGTGCCAACTTATTGTACACTATGCTCCAACTTCTATTGTACAGTTATAGACATAGTGAAACACTTCCAGGAAAAGTACACTTACCTGGGAAAAAGTACTTGAGTTACTAAATGACACATATGTATTTTTTGAATCAATGATATGAATTATAATGGAAGAGAAATAAACAAAGAATCTATTGCATATTGGAAACAAGAAATGGTACAAGGAATCAGGGTTGATATATATCACTGAGAATGAGTAGTGGGTATAATGATAAACATTTCTAATCAGCTTGTCCCTCACACATTTAATAATTGAGAGGGAGTCACTAGGCACAAGCAATTATTTCTTTGCAGTGGAAAAAATGTGAACATTACCAGCTCTGGTATGGTTAAGTGACTAGTACAAATTAAAAATATACACAGATGGTGACTGAGGTAATATTAATACCACAAAACTAAAAATACACACAGATAGTGACAGAGGTGATATTAATACCACGAAAAGTACAGTTTTGTACCTACCATAAATGTAGATGTTCGAAGATCCACATTGCTGCAGTCCTTACTTATGGGTAGTCCGCTGTCCTCGGTCGGCCCGAATACCAAAGTATTAGGCTGACGTCGGTCATGGGCGCCTAGATCTGACATCAGAGCGTCAGGGTATAAAGGCGCATGACCGACTTCATATCCTCAGTCTTTTCTTGCCCCAGATGTCAGAAGGCCAAACCAGAAAGGCCACAGCCAAAAACAGAATACCTCCCAAAAACATGCCCAACAACAACCATCACCTAAAGCATAGCACCAAGTCAAACTACAGAGGGGAAGGAGGGAGGGTAAATTGGACTGCAGCAATGGGGATCTTCGAACATCTACATTTATGGTAGGTACAAAACTGTACTATGTTCTTCATCTCACATTGCTGCAGTCCTTACTTATGGGTAGAATCCCAAAGCAACGGGAAAGGGAGGATGGTAAAAATCATAAAGCATTAGGGGCCGCTAAAATGCCCTGTAAAATTGCAGTGGCAAATCCAGCCCTAGACTTAGAATAAAGAGGAAGGTGGTAATGTTTAGAAAAGGTATGCACTGAACTCCAAGTAGCTGCCTCCAAAATGTCCTTTGTAGCTACCCCTTATAAAGGCTAGAAGTAGCAGTAGCCCTAGTGGAATGAGGCCTGATTCCAGCAGGAATCTCCTTACCATGATGGGAATAACAGAAAGAAATACAAAACCCAATCCATTTAGAAATAGTTTGTTTTGAAACAGGTTTACCCTGTGAACCCAAAGCAAAAGAAACAAACAATTGCTGAGACTGTCTGAACTCCCTGGTTCTGCTCAAATAATAACGCAACTGCCTGTGAATATCCAAAGTATGCAAAATTTTCTCCCCTTTATTTTGGGGGTTTGCATAAAAAGTAGGCAAATGAATAGTTTGATTTAAGGCCACACTAGAAACCACTTTAGGCATAAAGGAAGGATTAGTATGCAAAGATACCCTATCCTTATGGAAAATCAGGAAAGGCTCCACTGCCATGAGGGCCTGTAACTCAGAAACCCTTCTTGCAGAGGTAATGGCCAACAAAAAAAGCAGTTTTCCATGATAAATACTTTAACTCGGCAGTAGCTGCAGGCTCAAAAGGTTGCAGAGTAAGTTTTTCCAACACAAAATTGAGATTTCAAGCAGGAGTAGGAGCCCTACGTGGGGGTCTTATATTCTTTGCCCCTCTAAGAAATTGCTTAAACCAAGGATGAGAGAATAAAGGAGGGTCACAATCATAGTGAGCAGAAATGGCTGCAGCATGGACCTTCATTGAGGAGAAAGACAAACCCTTGTCCAATAATTCAGTAAGATATTGAAGAGCAACACTTAAATCAGGTTTGGAGACATCAAAGTCCTTTCCTTTGCTCCAAATAAAAAATCTCCTCCATTTATCAGCGTAAACTTTCCTGGTACTAGGCCTCCTGGCCTCCAAAATAACATTCAAAACTTGTTGTGGAAGCTGAGACCCTCCAGAGTCTAAAACAGAATATGCCAGGCTGTTAGATGCAGAGACTGAATCTTGACATTGACGAAGTGACTGTCCTCTTGTGACAAAAGGTGCGGAATCAAAGGCAGAGGCCACGGAGGTTCTCGTACTAAACTCCTCAGTAGTGGGTACCAGTGTTGTCGAGGCCAATCCGGTGCTATCAGGCAAGAAAAAACAAAAATATTCCCCAACGGGGTACTTAGCCCAACTTGGTATCGGTCTGAAACTCCGAAAACGAAAAATTTCAGAACGCCGAACGGCACTTGCAACTCTGCTTCTGCATCGGACCATGCGGCAAAAAAGACTGAGAATATGACGTCGGTCATGCGCCTTTATACCCTGACGCTCTGATGTCAGATCTAGGCGCCCATGACCGACGTCAGCCTAATACTTTGGTATTCGGGCCGACCGAGGACAGCGGACTACCCATAAGTAAGGACTGCAGCAATGTGAGATGAAGAACATCTGCATAATAGCAATCTTTAACCTTAATCCCCCATTCTGATTATCAGTAAAATGCCAAACAAATTATAATTTGATTACAAACTAGACTGATAAAAGAATGACTCGCATACACAATACAACAGGAAACAAAAGTATCCTTAAGTAATTCCTCAACAATTACAATGAGAAAAGATAGAATGGGTTAGAGAATTATGAACAAAAATTATGCAGTAGTAGAACAAGGAAACATAGTATGATCTAGAAATACATTGCCAAGATAATAAAAGTAAAAATATATATATACAGTAATGTATAGCTTAGGTATTTTGGAGATGACATTAAGGGAAGCTTCATTAACAGTTTAAAAAACAAATAGAAAAACAAATGGCAAAACAGGACTTCAGGGTACCACTGATATTCTCTGTTGATCAGTTATTTCCTTCAGGTATTATATTTTAATTGTCTGGATATAGGCAATCCATTTTTGTGGTTGGTTAAGGGCTCACTGTATTAAATTCTAACAGCTAATAATTTTTATAGCTGCATTTGGATGTTGTTCTTACTGCTTTATGACATACTTAAGAGTCAGATGATCTCAAATATATCTTTCCCTCTTATGATGAATTTCCATTACCATGACATTTTACCAATAAATTACAAAAGTATTACTTTTTTATCCTACTATAACTTGATGCCTCTGTTATCCCTTACAAGTCCATACTTCTAAGACTTATCTCCATAAAGTTCATTCTTCCCACCTAGATGCTAATGGTCTTATAGCAAGGAAGTTTCAGATAGCCAATAAAGTGAGAGAGAGAGAAACAGGACATGGCACTTAGCTGCAAGTTTTTAACCAGGTAAATGGTATTGGGTCCACACCTATCATGTTTCTCTGCCCTTGAATCACAGAAGTGGGCCATCATCCACAGCTGAGTATGCGCAGGCCTCCATAAATGCTCATCACTGATGTTTTTTAAGATTTCCTCACACAGAGCACTGCTGGATGTGTTTCCCCAAATCAAAGTGGTTCAATCTTCAGATCCAGTCCTCATACATACCTCATAAAAGCAGAGCTGAGTTTTTCTTCTCTGCCCCTCCCATGCTGGGATCTATGTAACATTTGGGTTTTTACTAATGTAGTGCTTTTTTTGGATGGTATTAGCATCTTTTCACTGTGTGAAAGTAATATGTGGAGGTGTCTCTTTAAATTATAACTTTTTTCTAAGGAATATTAGGGGAGCATAGTATGCAGTAGTATGTATTTAAAGTATTATCCCTGTGTAATAGTAGGGGGACATGTTATGCAGTAGTATTAAAGTATTAACACCTTTTCTCTGGGGAATATTAGGGGACATAATCTACAGTGGTATTTCTATGTTGTCATGTTCATATTTTTTATGATTATACCTAGCTATTAGGGTGATTTTTATACATAAGGCATAATGGAAATGAAACTGTCCCAAGAAAACATGCATATTCTGTTGCAGGTGTATGCCAGAGAGAGTATTTCATATATGACTAAAGTTCAAGTTGTCGTTTTCTAAAGATGTTTAAAATTTAAATTGACAGTAATTTATCAAAAAAGATATGGTGAAGTATATAACTGGAGGGTAACTTTCCATCTATGTTAAAGTAAAATTTTCACCGTTATGTTCCCAATGCCATGAAGCAAAACAAGGGACTATATTAAAGTATACTGTGAACAAACATGTTAGAATAGGCAAGTGCTTTCATGCACCATGCAAATGAAGAGTCAGCTGTGTTACATTTCACAAACTAATAGTATGGAAAGGAAGGACTGATGCACCAGACATAGGATTATTCTGCATATGCTTATGTTTATTATTGTTTTTGGTCTGTAAATCTTTACGTGATTGTAACTGGTTTACAATTCCATGTTTTGATGGTACTAAAATAATTCATATATTAAAAGTCTTACTGCTTTTCTGGTTTGACTTTGCACATTTATTCTTCTGATTGCATTTAATTTGTCCACATTCAGCCTCATCACCATAATTTAATTTATCTGCTCCTTTCACCCTTTTATTTTACCTCTCAGCATTGCATTTTGGTTCATTTATTTCCAAGTTCATTATAGTTTTTTTTCGCTTTGTTCTGTTCAGTGATGAATTATAACATCTTTTCCCACGACTCTTCACCTGTCCCAAATAGCAATCTCAGGCAGACATCAGGGAGTAGCCTCCCCGCTCCAAATGTGGGTGCTGTTCTGTAATACTAAGTTAGTCCTCATGTAGCAAACAATTACCTCTGACTTGCTGTGAACCTTAGGCTTTCTGTTTATAATGGAGACTTGGCCAGATAATAACTTCAGTCCAGTTCTGGTGATGATCATTCCCCCATG
Organism: Protopterus annectens; assembly: GCF_019279795.1. Classification (NCBI taxonomy): domain Eukaryota; kingdom Metazoa; phylum Chordata; order Ceratodontiformes; family Protopteridae; genus Protopterus; species Protopterus annectens. The sequence continues at coordinate 1,345,272,388 of NC_056731.1, forward strand.
AGCTCACCCTTATTAAGTAATGTGTCTAGACAAGACTGAGTGGAACTGCGATGTTTTATCACTTCCTTGTGCAACTGTTGAAGGTGTCAGATGAATTGTGGAACTCTACTATGCCACAAATACTGTGGCAAGTAAAGGAGCAAACTGTTGGTATCTCCTACATCAGCCACCTCTCTACACAAGGACATGCCTTTATGGATTTACAGTTCTCCTCACTTCACTGTTTACTATGCCAGACTGTTTACTTCAAGGGGAGTTTAAAATACAGGTAAATGACATGCCCATAGTCTTTGTAAAATAATTCCAAAAAGTATGAAGGATTTAGACTTGCCTAGGTTCTCTCTCTCCTTCTGATCATTATGCAAATACTCCATGCCTGATCTTCCAGCTTGATGTGTCTGTTGTTGATCTGTAGTTACAGCCTGTTTCATGATCTGACCACTGCCTACCTTGTTGTGCAACCAAGCTCACCTGCACTGCTTCTCCTGACTGGGACCTGGTACAGTACAGAAATGTCAAATTAGTCACTTACAAAATTCTCTGTCCTACCTAGTTCCAGTTCCTCATGGAGATCAGTGCAGATGCCACCAGTGGATAAGTCTGTTATAATACAGCTCTGATTCCTTCCCTGGACTTTGCAGCTCATATTCATGAGGATTAACAAAGTCTGCATAAGGCTTGACAAAAGCTGGATTGGGAAAAAGAAAGTACAGTTGTGTACACTTACCATAAATGTAGATGTCCGAGTGTATTCACTGTTGCAGTCATCACATTTGGGTTATCTGCTTGCAGTAGCCCACAGTCAGCCTGATTAACAAAGTCTTGGGTCCTGCGTCGGTTGCTGTCTCTTCTTCCATGACGTCAGGTCATCAGGGGTATAAAACATGCAGCTGACGCCATTACATCAGTTTTTCTTGCCCCAGATGTCAGGTGCCCCCCTAATGGGAAGCAAGTAAATCTATAACTATACAAGACTGTACCTCCAACAAAAAAGCAAATACACCAAAAAGCTTTTAAGCATAGCAAAGGAGAGAAGAGGTATAGCCAAAAGACATCGGGGCTGGAGGGTGGGTAACCAGGACTGCAACAATGAATACACTCGAACATCTACATTTATGGTAAGTGTACACAACTGTAGTATGTTCTTCATGTTTCACTGTTGCAGTCATCAGATTTGGGTAGATTCCCAAAGCTTAGAATGGTAGGAGGAATTTAGATAGCATTAGGATCAGCTATAAGGCCCTGCAAGACTGCAGTGGCAAAGCCAGCTCTGGATTTAGCGAAAACTGGCAAATGGTAATACTTGGTGAAAGTATGTACAGAACTCCAGGTAGCAGCTTCTAGGATGTCCTTGGTAGGTACACCTCTGAGAAAGGCTGTAGAGGTAGATGCAGCCCTGGTTGAATGGGGTCTGAACCCCTGTGGGATAGGTTTTCCATGGTGCTTATAGCAGAAATGAATGCAATGGCCTATCCCTCTGTCCCTGCAGCAAATGCCACCAGCATTTGTTTAGATTTCCTTTAAGGTTTAGTCCTGTCCTAGTACAATCTAAGTTGTCTGTGTACATCTAAGGAGTGCAGTATCTGTTCCACTTTGTTCTGTGGATTAGGAAAGAAGGTTGGCAAATGAATGGACTGATGAAGGGCCACACTGGATACCACCTTGGGCATGAAAGGGGGATTGGTTCTGAGGGACACCCTGTCAAGATGAAAGGATCCACTGCCATAAGGGCCTGTAATTCAGATACCCTTCTTGCTGAAGTGATTGCTAAAAAGGAAAGCTGTTTTCCAAGAAAGGAATTTTAAATGTGTAGTAGCAGCTGGCTCGAAAGGAGGAAGGGTGAGTTTCTCTAATAAAAAGTTAAGGTCCCAGGCTGGAGTTGGTGCTCTCCTGGGTGGTCTTACATTTTTGGGCCCTCTAAGGAACTGCTTGAGCAGTGGATGATAGAAGAGGGGAAGTTCTGTGTTATAATGAGCTGAAATGGCTGAGGCGTGAGTTTTTATTGAGGAAAAAGACAGGCCCTTGTGAAGCATCGCAGTTAAGTATTGTAAAATCTGAGGTAAATTGGGCACTGCTGTGCTCATCCCTTGAGAGTGGTTCCAGGCACATAATCTTTTCCATTTTTTAGCATAAGATTTTCTAGTACTAGGCCTCCTTGCCTCTAAAATGATATCCATCACTGGTTTACTGAGGGATAGTAAAGGAGAGATTAGGTAATTAGCCAGGCTGTTAGGTTCAGTGTTTGAAGCTGAGGATGCAGAATCTGGTTCTCCTGCTGAGACAGCAGGGTAGGAGTCTGAGGCAGGTGCCATGGGGCCAACAGTGACACACTGTGCAAGAGGGGGTACCAGTGTTGGTGTGGCCAGTCTGGTGAAATCAAAATCGTCCTTTGTTTGTCTTGTTTGATTTTTAGTAGCACCTTGGAAAGGAACGGCATAAACTGATGGTTTTTCCAGCTGAAGGACGGAGCATCCACTTTCCAAGCTTGTCTGTGGGGAGTCCTTGTGCAAAATTTGTCCAATTGATAGTTCTGGTAGGAGGCAAACAAGTCTATATCTGGGCTCCCCCATTTGCTTGTCAACATGTTGAAAATCCTTTGTTCCAGTTTCCACTCGTGTGGGTCCATGAGGTTTCTGCTTAGTTCGCCTGCCAGTGTATTTAGTTTCCCTGGCAGGAACTGAGCTTGTAGATGCACTTGGTAGCTCAAGGCTGTGTTCCACAAGGCCACAGCTAGTATACAGAGGGGGTAAGAATGTGTACCCCCCCTGCTTATGTACCACATAACAGTGGTGTTGTCCATCTTTACCATTAACTGCCCTGGAAGAATGTGGCCCTTGAAGGCTGTCACATTCTGTACAGCTAACATTTCTTTTTGATGGATATGCAGGTGCATTTGAATTGGGTTCCATTTGCCCTGAATGCACTTCCCTGCCAGGTGAGCCCCCCCATGCATAATCTGATGCGTCTGTTAGGGTTTGGGTGGCAGGGGGTAGTGTGAATGGCAGTCCCTTGTTTTAGTGGCAGGCCTCTGCCCACCAAAGGAACTCTAGGCATAGGCAAGGTATGATAGGAATCATTGCTTCTAGATCCTGAAAATGTTGACACCATAGGCTTTTTAGATATCACTGTAGTTTCCTCATATGCAGTCTTGCATATGGAATTAGAAGATTGCAGGAGGTCATGAACCCCAAGGTTTGTAGCATTTGCCTTGCAGATAGCAGGGTTTTTGTGGCCACATGTTTAAAGTAGGTTGTCAAATGAATTTGTTTCTCTGGCGTGAGAAAAGCCATATGGGAAGTTGCATTCACGCTTGCTCTCAGGAATATAATTTGTTGACAGGCCCCCAGGTTCTGAAGGTATATTAATATTTTTCTTTTCTGGTATGCAATCAATATTGCTTTGACTGCAAACAATATTAAATACCTGGGTGCAGTAGATAAGCCAAAGGCAGTAGATGTACTGAATAGTGCATAGAACTGTGCAGTGAATAAGCCTCTTTTGAAGAAGATTCTGATTGTGCAGGATTGCAGGCATTCTACCTAAAGGTGTGTTGTCAACCAGGCATCTTGCCTAGCATAGCCCTTTTTAGGTGGTGTAGTCAGCAACTTGAATTTTGGAATCATTAAGAATTTTCGGGTGCAGAGAGGGGTGTTTAGGATGCCATGAATTGTCTTTTCTGCATAGATCATTCGTTTTCAGCAGCAAGGCCATGAATTGTGTCTATCTTTCTGTCTTTTTTTTTTACACAGGCAGCTAAATGTCGTAGTCTTAACATTTTCTTTACTTAACACATTAACGGAACCAAACGAAGAGCACCAAAATAAATATACCTTGGCACCAATGTTTATGGATTAAAAATTTATTTAAAATACAACATAACAGGGCGCCAGGCACGAGTGGTCAGCAAATGGTAAGAATTAAATGGGTAATGGAATGATCTAGGAAAGGTTTACATAAAATACAAAAACAAAAATATTTTCTTTTTACTGACATAAAAACGAAATAAAAATAAGCTTTTTAATAGTTAAAAGAAAGTAGTCCTGACTGGGAAAGTCAAAAAAATACCAGGAGTCAGACAAGCAAACACTGCTGCTTCTGCTTGGCTTCGGCACCGCGGACGCGAAAGACTAAGTGATGTAATGGCGCCGGCTGCATGTTTTATACCTGACCTTGGAACCTTTCACGGAAGAGACAGCAGACGCCACTGACACAGGAGAAAAGACTTGTTACACAGGCCAAGTGTGAGGGCTAATGCAAGCAGAGATAACCCAAATGTGATGACTGCAAAAATGAAACAAACAACTGCACTGCACTAATGGAGGGGAGGACAAGTTAAAAATCAGCATTAACACCAACTTAAACTGGATCAGCATTACACCTCATAACAACTGTAGAGCTCCATTGTACAGCATGTGAAAAATTCACCTGAATAAAAATTATTCTTTACCCTGTCCACTGTCAAGTGTAATTCTTCAGAAGCTGAATTTGATGGGCATGTTTTCATACTTTATATAAATATTATATGTTGTAGCAAATTTAAAAAATAGTAGATGGACAACAAAGTTTAACACACTCTAAAGACGTACAAAATTCTGAAATTCATTAAAATTGAATACACAAAATATCATTTAAAGATATCAAGTTAAGTTTTAAGAAGGGATATTGGTGCATATTACAGAATATCAATGAAGCAGGAAATTATCAGTATAAATGTAATAAATGTCACTAAGCAGCAGACAGCATCAAAATTTGGTAGGTAAGGTAATGCAATATGCTTTTATAGGAGTATGATGCATAAGCTTAAAAAAACAGAAGTGCATATGTTTCTCATAGGAGGACTGTAATAAACTCATTTTTGTAAGACATAAAGAGCCAGTAGGGAAGAAATGGTTTAGCAGACAAGAGGAGGAAATAATGAGCATCTGCACAGTTTAACCTGGAGATATAGGACATTTGTAAATTCTAGTATGGTTCACATGTACCTTGAGGCTGATCTAAAAACAAATGGAATTGCCTGATGGTGAAAGGAATGCTTACTAAATAAAAGGAGTCCTTATGTCAGCAACTGGATTTTTGGGATTCTGTTAGGTGTTGGTCCTTTGATCAAAGGTTCCTTTTGGGTTTGTATGATTTTATTGCACTGTTGATGACTGGGACATTTGACGGATGTTGCTAGTATTTATGTGCATTATGAACTGTGTATACAATACGTGGTGTAGTAGTTCTAGCCAGTTTTGTTCTGCAAGGGAATACTATGTTGACCTCGGTTTGGGAGGTTGGATGCAAATTTACTTATTTTATTATAACTGTTCAAAACTTGTTCATTAGTGTAATCTGAAGATTAGTCAAACTAGTAAATGCGCACTGTAGTCTTAGAAGTATGAGGGATGTTGCAGTTACCTTCCTACTATGATCAGCGATAAATGGCCTGGATTTTTAAAGTAGCTCTAATATGTGGTAGCTTTTTCCCCCTCAACAGCAGCACTGATGTGTTGATCAGGACTGAAAGGCTCTCAAACATTTAGCAAAGCCCAGACAATTCTCCTTATCTGTTTTAGAAGATGATACATGTCTAACCTTAAGTTTCCTTTTCCTGGGAGACACCTCAGAAAAGCTGTTTGAAGAATGATCCCTTCCCCAGGAAAGAAGTTCCTCAGAGCTGCTTAATGAAACAGCATATCACTGGTTCCCTTCCATAATGCCGACAAGAGTTGTTCTCCCTTACCTGAAAAGGGCAGTTGAACAGCTGGGAGCGGATATGCCTGCCTCTTGGTCCTTAGCAGCTTCCTAGAAGGAGCATCAGAAGGACAAAGAGAAAGTGACGAGTGGTCCAAGGAGCAACAGATTTCACAGTGTTATCACATGATCAGCAGCTGAGGCAAAGGGGTCCTAATGGAGAGGTGAAAAGTCAGCAAGCAAAGGAGAGTAGTAGTGCTGAAACTGAATTCATCCTCATGTCTTGGGGAGTACCTTCGCGAAGTGGACCCTGTTTTTCACAAAATCTCACCAAGGCAACACTGACATATAGACTGTATTTAAATAGCAAATATCATGGACAGATGTAAATCAAAAATAAAAAAGATAGCTGGGTGCACAAGACCCAGGATAAAAAAGTGCCCAATCCCGGTAGGCGCAGTGGTGCCAGGACTGGAAAAAACAACAGTGTAGAATCCTTAAAATATTGAAACATTCCTACAATGGGGCTAGGCCACGTTCAGGAGGATGCCCCCCCTCTTGTAGAAGGAAGTAGCAGTCCACAAAAATGACAAAAACTGATTGGCCAAAGAAGGACCATAAAGACGATAGAGTGGACTACTGAGGATAAGAAAGAAATTATGTATTATTATTATTATGTAAGAAGCCCAAAATTTTCAGACACAAGATATACAAAACGATTAAGAGAGGAATTAGAGGAAAGAAAAATACTTCCGCAGGAAAAACTGTCAGAAGCTTCAAATAAAAATTTGTGTTCATTAATACAATAGATTTTTGAAAAACAGTATATAGATAAAGAAATTTTGATCTCTTTGGAAAAAGAAGCAACTGAGGAAGTGAGAAAATATAAACAACAAAACCTAGAGATATTTGAAAAATATAAAAAGGAAATATGGATATGAGAAAGAAAGAGAGATCTGATACGGTGCAATATTTATGTAAAGGAGAAAGCCAAGTTAACTAATATAGAAAAGGCAGCCTCAAAGATATTTGAAGAGAAATATAGGCAAAGGCATCCAGATATGGAAAATTTCACAATAAAAAGATTAATAGCACAAAGATGTAATATAGAAAGGACGATTAGTAAAACAGAAGTTAAAGAAATAGAGGTTGAAGTTACAGAGTGCCTGCAAAGTGAAGGATTTAATGTAGAAGGTCTAAAACTGACTACATCACAGCATGATGGCGCGAGTCCCCAAAATAAGGAAAAGCAAGAAGATCAGGAGACATGTGAAGAAGAAATATGGACAGGTAAAAGGAAGAGAGATTTAATATAGTGTAATATTTATGCAAAGGAGAAAGCAAAACTAACCAATACAAAAAGAGCAGCACCAAAGACATTTGAAGAAAAATATAGGGAAAGGAATCTGGATATGGAAAACTTTACAATACAAAAAAATTAGAAGATTAAGAGGAAAAGTAGAAAAAACAGATTAGTAATGGAGAAGTCAAAGAAACAGAAATGATGGAACAGCTGCAAAGAAAAGGATTCAGTGTAGTAAATTGAATACAGAAAGCACCACAACAGGATAGGGCAATGGATATCCAAATTAAGGAGAAACCAGTGGAAGAGGAAGCAAATGGTCAAGGTGTCCTATCAAGATATTTTGGAGCCTTCCACAGGAAACCAGTATAAACGTTTATTTGAAGCTAGGCAGCAAGGAAAGGAACAGGAAACTCTGATGCAGTCAATGTTGAAGAGTGATAGGACAGGGAGTTTCCATATGACAGAACAACAGATGACACAGGATGAAATTGAAGAGAATGTGCCACAGGAAGATGCTATAGAAATTCCTACAGAATGCCTGCAGGAAACAGAATACAAGAGATGTGCCCTCAGTACGGAAGAAAATGAATTAAGAGAAGAGTTGCTTGATTTAATAGACAAAGACAGATGTATCAAGATCAATGAGAGAAATACACTGCAGAAGGTTAATAAACCCCCAAAAGTCAAAAGCTTGATGAAACAAATGATCATAGTAATTAGGACTGTCTACAGAGACACATGTGATATAACAGAAGTAAACAGAATATATTACTGTGCTGCTAAATTAATAACTGATAAAGTTCTACAACAAGAACACAGGGTTGTGAGGGAAAAGTGGGGGCAAAAGCGAATACCATCATAGAAATATCGAATAGAGAAAACTATAAAGCAGCTAAGACAAGAAGTGTCATTGTTAGTAGATTATAGAAGAGGGAACAGATCAACAAAAATACTAAGAAAGATAGATGCGATAAAAGCAATGCACAGTATTAGAACAGACCAGGATCTATTATGCACTATTGGAGATTAACTTAAAATTTCAAAACAGGCAGAAAGACTTACAAGATACAAAGATAAATATAAGGGAAAAGCACAAAATAAGCAATTTATTGATGACCCAAAAAAGGTTTATAGAGAATTGGGAAATAAGGTGAAAGGAATTGAAAGACCGCCAAAAAAAGAGGAAGTAGATACATTTTGGAGAAGTATCTATGAAGATCCTGTGGAACATAAAGATGCTAAAAGGATAGAAAAAGTAAAAGAAAGAATAAGAAGTCTAAAGGTACAGGATATGAAATGGGATGAAATAACAGCCAGAGAGATTGAAACAAAGTTGAGAAAAGCCTCTAACTGGAAAACCCCAGGCCCATATGCAGTACCTAACTTTTGGCTTAAGGTATTAACTTCTTTGCACGAGGAGTTAGCCATGAGTAAGAACTATTTATATGCGCACCCCAAACACTCACTGCACTGATTAACAACAGGAAAAATAATGCTCTTACTTAAGAGTGAACCTGCAAGCTTCCCTAAAAATTATAGGCCAATAACTTGTCTTCCAATGACGTATAAACTATACACGGGAACTGACACCAACAGAGTTTATAGTCATTTAGAAGAAAACTTAATTATGGCAGTAGAACAAAAGGGCAATAAAAGAAAGTCATATGGAACAAAGGATCATTTGTTGTTAAACAAAGTTATAGTGGAGACCTCTAAGGGGATGAATGTAAGTATGGCATTGATTGACTACAAAAAAGCATTTGATAGTACCCCACATTCATGGATAAAAGAGTGCTTAAAAATGTATAAGATACACCCTACACTGATTGACTACATTACAGTTAACCATGAAACAGTGTCAGACCACTTTTCTATTAAGCCATGATAAAGGACAGATTATTATCCTAGGGATAAAAATTCAAAGGGGGATATTCCAGGGTGATTCTTTGTCACCGCTGCTTTTCTGCCTATTAATCCATTAAGCTGCTTACTTAACAGCTTAGGCCACATGGCTACAATCTGACTCCTAGAAAACAACAAAGCCTAATGACTTCGCATCTTCTCTTTGTAGATGATTTAAAACTGTATAGCTCATCAGATGAGGAACTGAAAGAATAGCTGAAGGCTGTCAAAACTTTTTCAGATGATACTGGAATGTCATTTGATCTGGATAAATGTGCAAAAGCAACCTTAAAAAAAGGAAAACTGCAGCACCAGGAAAACATCAGTTTGGGACAAGAATGTGATATAAAAGAACTTGAGCAAGAGGGAGTATATATAAATACTAGGGAACTGATAAAGGACCAGCAATAAAACATGAAAAATGCGAACAAAACTCAGCAAGGAGTACTTTAGAAGACTTAAATTAATCCTGAAAACAGCATTAAGATCTAGGAACAAGATCCAAGCTATAAATCAATTTGAGCTTCCTGTCCTAACTTATAGTTTTGGAGTGACTGACTGGCCTCAAAAAGTGTTGGAAAGACTGGATATTAAAACAAGAAGGATGCTTCATGCTCACCAAATGATTTATAAAAATCAGTGTATACCAAGATTATATATTCCCCATTCTGAAGGTGGGATGGGCCTCCTTGAAATTGATTACATGTATAGATCTGCAATTGTGGGACTCCACAAATTTACTGACCTCACAAGATGCAAATGTAGTGAAAGTTTTGAAACATGAGGAAAATAAATATAAGATAACGCCTCCAAAGCATATTGACGTCAAACCAGAAGTAGATAAAAATCAGGCAGCAACTGAATGTACTAAAAAACAAAAGAAAGAATATAAGGTGAAGGACCAGATGAGAAGGCAAGAAATGTGGAAAAAACAAATATAGTTGCAAGTATAGAAAACTTCTGTAAGAGCCTCATGTTGATCAAGAATGAATGCAAGAATAGTTAAGGAGAAGTGAATTCATATCAAGAAATGAAAGGTTAATACTGGCAGCCCAAGATAGTGGCTACGTACGCACTGGTTTAGAAAGTCCATTGAACATGTGGGAGAAAACAGACATACGTAGGTTTTGTAAAACTGAATTGGAAACAGTCACACACCTTGTTGCTGGTTGCGATGCACTAAAGGAAGAGGAACTGTCTACTGAAAGGCATAATAATGTGGCGAGACTGTTACACTGGAGATTGTGCAAACATTATGGTATCGAAGTGGTTGAAAAACACTGGAAACATGAGCCCCAAACAATCACAGAAAATGATGACGTTTATATCACATGGGATCATCCAATACCAACAGTTCAAAGGATAGATGCTAGAAAACCGGATATAGTGGTCTAAGAAAAGAAGACAAAAGTAGCATTGATCAATGAAATTGCCACACCTAGTGAATACAGTGTCTTGCGTACAAAGAGACAAAGTCATAAAATACCTTGATCTGCAGGCAAAAATTAGAATCATGTAGAATAAAGATACCCAGAGAGTTCCAATAGTAGTAGGAGCAACTGGTCTTATAAAAAAGAATTTACAATTGTATTTAGATAAGTTACCAATTCATATAAAACCGTACGAACTGCAGAGAGAGTCATTACTGGGCACATTGCGGGTGCTGCGAAGAGCACTTTTGGCTAACATCAAATAGTGAGACAATACTAATTTCATGATCTTTAATCGTACTTTGACTTAGGAATGGGGTCCATTCCCGTCATGGTATTAGAAACCCAAAAGACTTGGAGAAATTAAAAACGCCAGAAGCCAGACTGAAGATTGAAGCCTCTGGGATAACTTTTCACTTCTTTTAGCTCAGGGAGGGAATCATCGAGTTACCATGACCCAGTCCAATCCCTTGCCACAAAAGGTGTCTAACAAGTGGGTAGCAAAGCTTTGAAGAGTCACTCTTACCTCCGGATTAGAAAAGTTACATTTTTTGATGCAATTCTTTTTACTAACAACCACCAAACAAACTAGCCCCTGTCCCTAACAACATTTTTGACAGAAATTAATACTTCTTAAAAAAAAAAAAAAAAAAAAGATAAATAAGGGAATGCTCAACAAGGACCACAGACAGTTTGTTTACCAGAAAAGGTGTCTGGAAGTCGCTAGTAGTTCCTTGAAGAATTGGTCTTACCTTTTGACCAAAAAGCGGAGGTCTGAAGTAAAAATTTTTAGCGAGATCTGCCATTTACAGTAGCCTGTCACTAACAACACTTTTTGACAAAAAAGTAACACTTTTCCTAACAGCATATTATAAATAACAAGGGACTCCTCACAGGGATTCATGACTCTCTGTCTACCAAAAAAGGTATTCGACAAGTTGGTAGCAGAGCTTAGGATAGTTGGTAAAACAACCTGACAAGAAAAATAAGTTTTAAGAGTAAACATTTTTAATGGTATCCCCTAAAACAAAGATCTTAGCCCCCAGACACTTGTTTTGATCAAAAAGCAAAATATCTCCCCACAAAAATCAGTTATTTAAAATAAATCTCCCACAGGGAACCATGACAAAAAAGTCAGATTTGAGGTAAACAAAATTGTGACACTAACTAAAAAAAAAAGCTATGTACTCACCATAACATTCTATCTGAGTAGTTGTACTTCATTTGTCTTCAACCTGTGGGACAGCTAGCATTGTGGTCTGAGCGTCTTTTGGGTAAGTGAGTTGGTTTTTTGGTCCTTTTCTGTCTATTTACCTACCTTAGAGATGTCTGTTCCTATCTACCTACCTTCCCTGCCCGGGTATGGTTGTCGGTATAAACAAAAAAAATACATAAAAAAATTCTTTCCCTTTTCGTTCTTTTCCTAGTGTGTGTGTGTGTGTGTGTGTGTGTGTTGCAAACCCGTTTGGGAGTATGTCCACTACCCCAAAACCAGGGTTTAGAAAGTGCACAGAGTGTGGCCATAAGCTCTCCCCAGCCGATGGAGCAAAAAAAAAAAAGTTATAAAATTTTGCAGCCATACTCAGTGATTTCATATTGCTCTCCTCATGCTTTACAGTGGCCTGTGTGTGGAAGGTGCCCTAAAGCTTTAGAAGTTGGACGGCTGGTCCAATTCTTGGCAAAACATCTCATATAGCTTAGGTTATGGTAACAAGTGATCTTACGATGAATATCTGAGTGGTGCACAGGGTGAGCATGCTTCCTACCCTAGACCATAATGTCATGCTATATGTCAACAGGAAGTACATGTGCCTCTGAGCACAGATAAAATGAGAAAAATTCCAAAAATTGCCAATTTGGGGATAACCGAACAGGAAAATAACTGCTAGCTACTGTAAAATGCTAAAGCATATATATACTACATTCCTATAACTAAAAAAATAAAAATAAATATCCTAAACTTTACAAAGACTAATACTTTCTGCATGTCTGTAGACAGCAAAATAACTTTTCAAGATGGAAAAAGAAAAGATTTAAGTTCTGTAAGTCTGGCCTTTGGTCCGAAAGCACCTTCAAACAAAAAAAATTGTTACGTACTCACCATAACGTTCCATCTGTGTTGTCCATTTTCATTTTTTCCTCACATATAGATTCAGATCCGATCCCTCATTGCAAAATTTTGTGGGAATCAAAAAGCTCTCAAGCTCCCTACCCTACCCATAATGCCTCTCTCCTAATTATCTCAGAACTTGTTTGCTGATTAAAAATAAAATAGAATAAAGAAACCCCTTAGACAAGGGTAAGACCATTCCTGGCATTCAGGATTAACCAATTATCAAATTTAGGTTGACTCACTCATATAAAACAGAGGAAAGGACAGGGGGATGGAGAGCAGGCTATTCAGGAAAAAATAAAAATGGACAACACAGACGGAACATTATGGTGAGTACATAACTTTTACCTGATGATGTCAATTTTCATTGTATCCTTACATACGGGACAGAGTCCCCAGCTACCTTTTTCCTGGATGGCCTTATAGAAGGAGATTCTTCAGAACCATTAAACCAAAGCAGCCCCCCCCCCCCCGAGACCAAATCCAGTTTGTAATGAGTAATGAAGGTACAAGAGGTAGCCCAGGTGGCTGCTGCACAAATATCAACCATGGATGCTCTGGACTGAAAGACTGAGGAGGTGGTCATGGCTCTAGTGGAATGAGCTCCAACTGTTTTCAGTAACTCTAAACCTTGTCTCTTGTAAATAAAAGATATGCAGTCTGTAATCCACTTGGCTAGAGTAATCTTTGTCACTGGAAGGCCCAATCTCATCTCTGAAAAACTCTGAAAATTTTGGAGTTGAACCCATTACCTCGGACCTGACCGAGACGCCACAACCTCAAGAGCTCCCAAGCTTCTACTGTGCCGAGGAATTCAGAGCAGGGGTCTGAACTGAGGAAGGAAAGGTCCTTGGCTCCGAAGCAATCAATACTGGATGGATCTGAACACTTGAAGTTGGAGGAGGAATATAAAGAGGGGATGATGAGATTCGAAACGCCTGACCCTTAAGGGTAGAAAACCGATGGGATCCTTGTAATACCTTGTGCCCAGAGGATTTACTTGACCATCCTCTCCACTTCATCTTCCAGGAGGCTTTTAGTCGAGCGAGCTGACAACGACAATGGTGACTTCAGTCTCTCCGGGAAGGGAGAAGGAACTCTGGATGGCACTGGGTCAACAGAAGAAGAGTACAGAGTCCTAGGTATGGCCTTAATGGGCTTGAAAGGGCATTCCATAGGCTCCAACAACAACTGATGCGATCTATCCTTAGGTGACAAGAGACTCAAATCCAAAGTAGTCACATCCGAATGGGGAGTCCTGGAAGTTTTTGGACCCGAAAGAGTCTTAGAATTCGACAGTTTAGCCAATTTAGGACAATGCAACATTGGTAAACTTTGGAGCAGAAGATCATTTCCTTCCCTTGTCCGAGCTTCTGGAGGACAGGGAGGAAGCTGGGCTTGATTGTCCAGATTTAGATGATTATGTTTTTTGTCGGAGCCAGAAATGGCCTCTCCAAGAGGAAGGCAGCATACATTTAAGGATAATCTTATTTCTACATTCAACGAGGGCCCAGTGGTTGAATGTTTACATATGTGACAATCTTCCTGTAAGTGAACTAGACCCAGACAATATAGACAAAGACTGTACGAGTCACTCAAAGTGATTTTGTGTCTGCACTTTGAACACTTCTTAAAGCCAGTCAGCTTGTCTAATTTATCCATCATAACACTACTGCCAGACAGTCAGACAAAAGTTAGTCAAAGTAAAGAACAAGAAACTTTTTTTTTTTTTTACAGAAAGGCTATATCAAGTAATAGATACACGGGATATGGGACTACTAACAATAGTAGTTAAGTACCACCGCAGTACAGGAAAAAAACAGGAGAGGCAATCACAATACGGTAGGGATGAAAAAAGAAAATAACTAGAAAAAGGATACCCAAGTTATTCAGTTATTTAGATTTTAAGTTCAAGTTTAGTTAAGAATAAAGTTTAGCAAAAAAGTGTGAATTTTACTTAACTGCACGAGAGCGGTCTGGAATGACCACGTCTTCATGAAGAGGCAAACAAGATCTGAGGTAATTAGGAGAGAGACGAACTATTGCAATGTCTGAGTCGGATCCAACTGATCAGATCCGAACCCATATGTGAGGATAAAATGAAAACTGATCACATCAGGTCATACATTTTATGGAAAAAAGAAAAAAAATTTTCTGTAAGGCTCCACAGATAAGACATTTCAGGCTGCTCACCTATCAAATGCTTGAGAACAGTTTAATATTTATCATTATTACGAAGCTGATTTCAGTGGCACCCAGCAACTAACAACAGCATCAATATGGCAGGCTTTAGACATCTCCATTCTGTTATGTTCTGCTCCACAACATAATTCATGTGCTAAACATGTGGTTGTGGATCAATTAACAGAGAAATCATCAAACAAGTTGTATGACTGAAAAAACAACTGATAGCCCTAGATACAGCTGTGTTCTCTGCAAAATTCTCTATCTTCTTAGTAACATCCAAGATTCACTCTGCTGAAAAGTTAAATTTCTGAGGAATAAGAAACCAAATTATGATGGGCATTAACACAGTAGGCATCAAACACATCTAGGATTCCCAAGAAAATACCTTAGAAAGACGTTACTGTAGTAAATGGGTGGGAGAAGACGTGACAGTGGCCATATACCACTCTGAGGTTTGCAGAGGGATGCATGTCTCAAAGTACATGTTCCGTTAATGCCCCCTTGTGGGGAGCTCACAACCTATCAGAAAAAATCCCTTCTTAGTAAGAACAAGGTAATCTTTACGCTTATGTCACTTATGGATGCAACTGACAGCCCTGTACCACATCCACTGCATGCACAAAATCCTGACTATTACAAGCTGTGAACATGACGGCCTAAAAGTAAACCCTTTCCAGTAGTAGCCTAAATGATAGCCCAGTCACAAGTGTGCTTTCCCGTGGCAGTTCCATGGATGGCAGTGTAGTGGTTAGCAGGCAACAGAGGAGCAAAGAAAATTGCATCAAAAAACATATATGTTCTAAACATTACATACAAAGGCTCACACACAAACTTCTTAAAGGCTTTCGAACAGAGAAGTATCTGCTCTTCATGCTGTATTTACAGCATTAACATTAATATGCTAAGTAGCATGGATGTTATAGAGATTAAATGTCTGTGAAAAAATAAATTGCCAACCTGTTCAATTAAAAGAATGAAAAAAAAAAAATTAAAGTTGGTTGCCAAACTGTTGATGGAACTGGTTGGTAATTTAATATCTGGGGAGGAGTGAAATTTAAGGGAAGTCAGTTGAGCAAATGGTGGAATAAATGACAGTTATAAATGAAACAAACATACATGCAATGCAGAACGTATATAAATGAAAAAAATGTTAATGCTGTTTGTTTTACTTTCTATTACTGCATGTGTGCTCATGTTTTAAATGATAATTTAATAAAATTGTTGCAATGAACAACAAAACACAATAACAGTATTTTCTTATATTCTATTTTTCTCTGGATCATCACAGTTCATAGGCAAGTACTAGGATAGCTGCCCTGGTGGGTCATTCTAAGTCTAGCCAATTTCTCTTTCAAATGCAAGAATTAAATCCTGCACTTTGCAACTAGGAGATAAACACACTGTTTTTTATACCAACCCACATTCCTGAAATATGTCAACCAATCTTACAGTCTTGTGACCCCCTAGTCATAGGATCATAGGAGGTTATTAGGCTAACAGCCCCAGGGAGCTTACAAGCTTAGCCAAGTTCATCCTGTGTCCCCAAGGGTGTCTGGTTCAAGCAGACACTAAAATTAGCACCTACTCCCCCTGTCCAAGAGGGACAAAGTTGGAGCCCCCCCAGTCAGACATGTTATATACTGTGTCACAATTCTATTAATGTTATAAAATTTTTGCCACCTGTCCACAAAAGCTACGCTGATCCATATCTATCAAATGCTGGCAACGCCTTTGCCATTCTCTTAGCTAGCTTAGAGAAATGCATTGTAATCATGGCTTAAAATTTAAATGAGCCTATATGAAGCTGTGTCTGAAGGGTCT
The DNA here is from genome assembly GCF_019279795.1 of Protopterus annectens. Lineage (NCBI taxonomy): Eukaryota > Metazoa > Chordata > Ceratodontiformes > Protopteridae > Protopterus > Protopterus annectens. The sequence goes on from NC_056731.1 coordinate 1,345,288,823, forward strand.
CTTCCCTCTGAGTAATGCACTCACCACAGCTTCCTTCCAAAATGCTAGGGCTTCCTTCCGTTTAAAATGTTGTTAAATAAATCAAATCCTTTTCTGCCTTTATTATTTTCTTTCCCCCCTAACTTCTTAAATTCTACAGGAAAACATTTTATTCCAGGAGACCTCCCAGCTGATTGATTATACATTTATTATCTCAACTACTATTAACTTAACTATTAGCTGTTGAGCTTCAGCTACCTCTGCCCTTGTCATAAGTCTTCCATAAATACTTCCATTTGTGCTGTTTCTTGATTTCTACATCCCTCTGCTTTACATAAATTTTCATAATACTTCTGAAATATATCTAATACCTCTACAAGATCTCAGGTGATGCTTCTTGTCAAAGGCTCCCTATGTTTGGCAATAACCCTTTCTACTGCCCAAGTTATTCTGCTAAAGTTTTCATGCTCTGGAGTTATTACAAAATAGTTACTTAAAACAGTACTTTTTTAAACCCATGCATATTATCCAAATACTCTCTTTTCTCCTCTTTAGCACTCTGCAGTTCCTCTTCCTCTTGTTCTATGAGAGTCTCCTTATTTTACAATACTGCAACCTACTTCAGTCCCTTTAAACAATTTCTATTACTTCTTAACAATCTCTTTTCCTCTTTTACTTCTACCCCATTTTAAAACTCCAGTTGTTATTTTATACTTCTTATTATCTAACCCTTCTGAAGGGATTTCTATCCCCCCTAATAACTCTAGAATAATTCCCACAACCCATTCCTTTAATTCCACTCTTTCAGATAGGTGGGAAAGCACCAGCATCTCATTTTTCTTCATTACCCTGCATTATTATCTTAATCTTTACCAGTGCATTACCTAAATTACCTACTGGATGTGTATCATATCTTTCAATTAAATGTACATGCTCCTGTGAAATATAATTGCTATCCAGTCTAGCCAAGTTACAATATCTCAGGGAATAATATTTAATTCTGTCCGAGTTCCTAGCATTAAATTCATGTCTTCCATACCACTTTTTTCATAAACTTCTTCAGAAATCTACTCCCTTTTGTTATATTTTCCCTACAAGACTCCACACCCAACATATCTTCATTACTGCAAGTAAAGTCCCAGTCCCTACCTATAAGTAATATTCCTTGATAAAAGATGATTATTTCACCCAAAATTTTCTCAAGCTCCATAACAGCAATATTTGGTGAAATATCAATGCATGCCAGTATAGTTCCCCCTCCCTTGCTTACCAACAGTCCCATACTACCACAAATCTACCACTACTGTCTTTTTTCCCCTCTTCTATCACTACTGTAGCCTCCCTCTAGCAATTGGTATTACTTCCCCTTTTCCTTTGTTCCTGAAATTCAGATTAAATCCTCTCTTTGTCAAGTTCATGTGCTAATTTCCTTTCAAACATGCCTCCTGCAGCAGTGCACTCTGCATTTATTAATATAATTCAACACAGTTTCCTTTTTGTCTACACCAGTAAGGCCATTTATATTCCAAGATAATATAGATTAAGTAGCCATTATGGTAAGAAGCTATTAATCCTACCTATGACACATGGCAGTCTTTTTGAATGTGCATTTCCAAATTTGTCTTACATGCAGACTTATGTCTGGCAGGCTGATCTTTTATGCAGTTGTTTCTTCTAATCTCCATCTGAGCATATGGCACATTTTTCAAGACTTTTTCTTCTATGAAAACTCTCAAAAAAAAAAAAAACTAAACACAATTTATGAATGCCACCGTCCCCTATTAACTTAGTACAAATAAACAAATGAAGTTTAATCCTCCAGATAGGAACAAAAGCTCCAAATTACAGATGTACCCACAGGCATCACCTAATCTAAAAAAAGAAGTTATGTACTCACACCATAACGTTCCATGTGAGTTGTTCATCTTGCTTTCGTTCTTCCTGGATCGGCTCCGACTTGTCCAAATGCTAAAGCTCGAGGTCTTCAACCAGTTTGTGGCCTAATTCCTATCCCATGATGCACTGGTGTTTCCCTCAGATCTTGTTTGCTGCCAACTAACTGACTACATAAGCCCCCCCCAAAAAAAAATTAGTATCCAGGGATATACTAGATAAGGGCTAAAGACAACCCAACTTGTTTCAACTTCAGTCCACAAGACATTGGAAGGGAGGTAGGAGGGTGGCATGTAAGAATGAAGGCAAGATGAACAACTCACATGGAACGTTATGGTGAGTACATAACATCTTTATGTAAAGTTGTTCTATTTCGTCTTCATTCTCACTGATGGGTTAGTGTCCCAAGCACCATCTTTCTCGGGTGGCTCATGGGAGTATATTCCACAGGACAGTGGAACCAAAAGAGGCCCTGTCTCTGGAGGCCTTGTCCAATTTGTAATGATTGATAAAGGTATGAGGTCTAGGCAATGTGGCTGCTGCACAAATGGAATCTATTGGTAGTTTGGCTAGAAAGGCTGAAGATGTGGAAACAGCTCTCGTTTAAATGGACCTTTTTTTTTTTTTTTTTTTTTTTTAAGTAATGGTTAATGGACAGAATCGTATGTAAATGAGATACAATCTGATAACCATTTTGACAAGCTGGTTTTTACCCACTGGAGCACCTTTCTTTGAGTCTGAAAATGAAAGAAAGAGCTGTTCTTATTTTCTAAAGTCCTTAGTCCTGTGTAAATAGAATTGAAGCTGCCTGTGAACGTCCAACTTGTACAGCATATGTTCCATCTTATTAGAATAATTAGGGAAAAACATGCAATTCTATAGTCTGGTTGAGACTGGTCTCTGAACATACCTTAGGTAAAAAGGATGGATTTGTCCTAACAGAAACTCTGTCATTGTGAAATATTAAATATGGAGGTTTTATGGACAAGGCCTGTAACTCTGAAACTCTCTGAGCTAATGTAATAACTACTAGAAAAATGGTTTTCCGTGACAGATATATCAGGTCACAAGATGAGGCCAGTTCGAATGGGGGTAAAATGATATGAGAAAGGACAAAATTTAGATTCCACGGTGTAACAAGGGACCGAATAGGGGGTCTCAAATGAGAGGTGCCCTTAAGAAATGCTTTGGAGAGTCTGTGGGACATGATATTAGACCCTTGATCACCAAGGTGAAAGTTAGAGATTGGTGCTAACTGAACCCCAGTGGTTGCAGCAGCTGCTCCTTCATTGAAAAGTTTGGTCAAAAACCTCTAAAATGGATGAAACTGAGGCTAGATATGGGTCAATATTGTTTTGAGATGCCCATATAGAAAATCTTTTCCATTTACTAAGTTATAGATTCCTGGTAGATGATTTATGGGAGGATATTATAATGTGCTGAGCTGCAGTTGACAGATTTTGAAACCTGACTATTCTGGGAAATGGAGCAGCCAAGCTGTCAATTTGAGGGTGTGAAGTATGGGATGAAGAGCCCCAATGAACAAGTCAGATAATCTGGAACTGGGTCCAGGATCCAAGGTTATTCCAACAGATGAGGTTGAAGAAAGAGGAACCAAATCTGAGGCCAGTAAGAGGCTATTAGAATAATGGTGCTCCCCAAACCAAAGCCTTTGCTTTCTGTAAAACTTTGGATATCAGTGGAAAAAGTGGAAATGCATAAAGGAGACCCGGGGGCCAACTGTGTACAAACGCGTCCCTCAGGGAATCTACTGTAGGGGAGATTAGGGCAAAATAGCTGCTGCATTTTGTGTTCATTGGGGTTGCAAAGAGGTCACAGCAAGGCTGGCCCCATTTGTGCAATATCCTTTCCAACACTTCTTGTTTCAGGAACCACTTGTGAGGCAACAGAATTGCTCTGCTCAATTTGTCTATAACACTAGACTCCCCCGGAATGTGCGTTGCTATCAGAAAATGCTGGGTGGAAGTTGCCAATTGCCATACTCTCAGGGCCTCTCGACACAGGGGGTAAGATCTGGTTCCTCCTTGTTTGTTTATGTACCAGACCACTGACATGTCTGTCTGAATTGCAATAGTTCCTAGAGGAAGGGAGTTTTCAAAGGACTGCAACGCTAGAAGTACTGCTCTCATCTCTAGGACATTGATATGCCTTGTGTTGTTTCCACATGCCTAAGGCTGTTCTTCCCGATAATGCTCCCCCACCCTATCACGGAGTCATCCGTGGTCACAGTGGCAATGGGAGCAGGTAGAACAAAGGGGCGACCTATTGTTACTTGATGAGATGTTAGTCAACAGCGAAGGTCATTCTTGCATGAGTTCATTATCAGGATTTGACTAGACATTGGAAGGTCCTGAAAGGACCATTGTGTGACCAGAAGCCATTGTAGTAAAAGTATTCGACCTAAGGGAACCACAATGAGTGCTACCGCCATTGTCCCCAATAATTTGAGCACCAGTGAAGCTGGGGCTTTTTCTTTTGCTAGAAGAACTAGGATCTGTTTTCATAAAACACAAACTCTTTCCGGTGGTAGTTTTACCATCATGGAAATGGTATCTATATCTGCTCCTATAAAGATGGTACATTTGGATGGCGATAAGGCAGACTTTCCCGAGTTTATGGTAATCCCCAACTGACTGCAGAAGTTTAAGGTTGCGTCTCTTGCTAGTATGAGTTGATGCCTGGTGGTGGCGGTGAAGAGCCAGTCTAGGTATGGAAACACCTGGAATCCCAAATGTCTCAGGCGAGCCATAACTACTGCCATGCATTTGATGAACACGCTGGGGGCTGTAGTGAGACCAAAGGGCAGAGCTCGAAATTGGTAGTGACCGACTCCCAGCCAAAACTCAGATGATCTCTGGATAGCCTGGCCATTTTGATGTGATAGTACGCATCCTGGCGATCTATCAAGCACATCCAATTGTCTTTTCCGAGAAAGGGAACTATCAACTGTAACGTAACCATCCGAAACTTTGTCTGTTTAACAGATTTATTTAGTCTGCTGAGGTCCAAAACGGGTCTCCAGACTTCTGTTTTCTTTGTAACTAAAAAGAACCTTGAGTAAGTTCCGGATCCTCTCTGGTCTGCTGGGACTGGTTGGATGACTCTTTTTCTAGCAACCTTTGAATCTCTGTGGTTGATTGTTCCCTGTGACTGGGTGGGACATCTGGGATTTTTCTTACAAGGGGTGGTGGGGTGGCAAAGGGAATGGAGTATCCTCTGGATATTATGTTGTGTACCCAGTGATATTTTATGTTTTGCCAGGCATCTGGGTACAGAGATAAATGTCCCCCGACTGCCTCCAGAGGTGGACAGGCAGGCCTCCTTTCAGGAGTACTGATAGGGCTTTTCAAAGAACTGATCTCCATTGCCCTGATTTTGCAGACCCCCTCTGCCGCATGGGCGGCGTCTTCCATTATTACCCCCTCTTCTGCCTCTACGGGGGGGGGGGGGTCACCATGAATGTCCTGGAAAGCTCCTCTAGTTTTACAGAACCACATCCCGCCTCTTCTGACCTCTGGGGTACGGTCTGGTAGGGGTGGAAAAACAGACTCCTACAGCAGACCGAGTCTTCCCATCCTGCTCACTCCTGGTAAGCGTATCCTTCACTTTGGGTCCAAACAGGGAGGAGCCATCGAAAGGTGTGTTCACAAAGGATGACTTAAAGGGCTCTGCAAAGGAAAATAAGCGCATCCAGGAATGTCTCCTAACAGCAATTCCTGTAGCCCCTTGTCCTGCTCATTCCATCAGCTGCATACGAAATCAGACGCATGGAAGAGTTTACAACGGAATTTAGGGGAGCAAGCTTGGAAGTTACTTCATCTGAAACTCCTGCAGCTATTGCACCCTGTAGAGTATCTCCCAGTTCTTTAAGGAGATCTCTGTGCAGTCTAGTAAAATGCGTGAGATAGTTCAGGGATCTAAGAGCAAAGGCCATTGAACTAAACATGCACTTACCATATCTGTCCATAATCCCTGTTAGGAGGATGAACAGATGTAGAGGTCTCTGACAACTCCTTTTTGGTGGCTGCCACCACCACTATAGCATTGACGGGTACTCCTTTGGTTAGGAAAGCCTTGTCCTGGGGGGGGGGTCCTAAATTTGTTAGGCCTCCGAGGGACAGGTTTGATGGTAACCGGGGACTCCCACGCCTTTTGTGAGATGAGTTCTATCAGCTCATCAAAAGGAGGAGACACCCAAGAGGTGGAGGGTTGAGACCTGAAAGCCTTCAGGAGAACTGACTCATCATCAGTAGGGTTTAAAGGCTTCCAGCCACCCCTCTGTTTGAGAATTTCCAAGATATCTTCTTACGAGATATCACCACAGGGGGACCATGGGGACCCTTCTGACTCATCCAAGTCAGTATCTGAACTGACTGATTCCTGTGGGGAGTCAAGATGCTCACTCTTGCAAAGTCTCTTCCTGGGAACCTCCTCAGTGGGAGCTTTTGGTGAGGTCTCGGAAGAGCAGGGCTCATCCAATGAGGCGACCTGAGGCTCTGGGTCTCTACCCTTTTGAGGGACCAGTGAAGCAGAGGTAGACACAGGCCCTTTGGGGGAGTAGGTTACCTGTTCTGATGATGTGGGAGCCCGAGGGGACAACACTCTCCTCATGGCATCAAAAGCCCCCTGGCTCCAGTGAGAGGAAACCCCTGGATCTGGATCCGGAGAAGCAAGTGATCTCCTCGGCACTAAAGCAGAGGGACGCGAGCCCGAGGTAGGAGCCGAGCTGAGCTAAGCTGATTGGTAAAGTCAGAACCAAGAGGTCAGTTCGACTATCCTCCCTGGACCTGACCGACGTGTCAGCTCCTGGACTCCATGGTTGGCACCGAGGAAGTCAGAGTAGTCAGAAGCAACAGGCCTGGAGCAGGTGTTGGCTCCAGCAGATCCACGATCATCAGCTCCAAACACTCTGGCTCCAAAACTTTGAGTCGGGTCGGAGGAGGAACAGAAGTAACAGACTGGGTCTCAGTCAGGCCCAAAGCCGAAAGGGTCGGCCCCGACAAAATTTTAGCTACTGCCAGTGTCTGCAGAAGCCTCTGCACCACCCGATCCACATCCTTATCAGACAGCCTTGAGGACAGAGAAGAGGCTATGGAAGAAGTCACTGACTGTAAAATGGGAGACTTAAGGGTAAGAGATACCAGCTCCAGAACCTGGGACCGGCTCCCACCAACAAGCACAACCGTCGGCTCCAAATCTTTTGGTGCTGAGGTAGATGGTCTGTCCAATTTTTTTGGAGCTGATGACCTTTTCTTTGGCTCCAAGGCAGAAGACGACTTGGAAGATTTAGAATGCTCGTCTTGCCCTTATCTAAGGAGTCCTGAAAAGAGGACTTGACCAGTTTACATTTTCTCTCATGCAGCACCCTAGTACTAAACGAGTGGCATATGGAACCATTTTCTTGGAGGTGAACCTCCCCCAAACAATAAACACAATCCAAGTGTCCATCAGTGATGGACATCTTTTGCCCACACTTAGGGCATTTTTTGAAACCAAACATAAGATTTCTCCTGAGACATATTCCTTAAAGCCTTCCAATTTAAACAGGCTGTATTTTAAAGAAGAAATCGTCCTAAATAAAAAACGAGCTCTCAAAATATATATCTACTTTTCATACAACACACCACACACAGATATATTTGTATAAAAGTGAAAACTATAACTATCAACGTTTAGAATAAATGGGAAAGGGGAGTTAAACTAGGCCTAATAAAAAACGGTCCCAAAAGAGAAAGAAAGAAAGGTATGCTATTCACTAACTCGGTTAAACTAACCTCTAACTACTATATAAAAGAGGAAATGTTTAGAAAAAATATTAAACTTGAGAAAAATACTTATATTCACCGGCCACAGCTGGTGAAAAGGAGATCTGTTGCAGGGGCAAACGAGATCTGGGGGAAGCACCAGTGCATCATGGAATCAGTGAGAATGAAGGCGAAATAGAACAACTTCATATTTAAGATTACCCATGCTGAGGCACACGCTACACTGTTTCCATTTGCAATGATTGTGGTCTGTTCTTTTACTACCTTTATTTCCCTCCTAGATGTGAAAATAAAAAAACTTAAGATGCTTTTACATTAACTTTCAGCCCTAAGAAAAAGTGCACTCGCTACCAATAAATAAAAAAAAAAATCCTGCAATGCTCTACTAAATGCACTAAATTATTAAGGCCATGGGGATAACTTCAGACTTTATTTTAGTAAATAAACCAAAAAGCACTCCAATAGCAACAAGGAAGTCCAAAGTCAGGTTAACGTACTATATTTTAATATCCGCTTTCATTAAAACTTCTTCAGAAAACAAACTATAAAAACACAGCAACACATTTAAATACTCTCTAGTAAATTAACAATTAAAGTAACAAATTAAAACCAGACATCTCTGTTAACAAGATAAAATTAATCCTTCAGTTTCATATCTCTCAAAAAACACCTAACTCTTATGTGTTCATTTAAACCAGGTGGAGTGTCAGCACCAAGTTTAATCTGCCAAAACACCCCTCTCATTTCCACCTGTTTTTTTAAAGTCTCCCCTTCTTTCATCAGTACAAACCTGTTCTAAAACAGGAAAACTATTTTTTTTTTAATTTACAAACAGAATGTCTGAATAAAGCACTATTCACATCACATTGTTTAATAGCACTTAAATGTTCCTTGATTCTATCTCGTAATCTTCTAGTAGTCATACCAATATAAAATGAGTCACAACCTGAACATAACGCTATATAAATCAACTTCATAGACTCACAGTAAAAATCTATGTGCAAAATTTATAGTACAAGATAGATGGCAACACAACATATGGTCCCGCGTAAATATACCTACATGTAGAATAGTAATTACATTTGTAGGTTCCTTTACTCGTTTGTTAGTGTAAGTTACTTTCACATCAGACCTTTCCAACAAATGTTTTACTTTGAACTCTCTCATGTTGACAAACTGTGGAAGGTTTCCTAAAACTTGTGCAAGTACTTTGTTACTATTGATAATTCTCCAATTACTATTAATAATATTTTTAATATTTGGAGCATCCATTGACATATCTGAACTGCAATGAGGGATGCTAAAATATACCTCTTTATCAAATCTAATAGATTTGTTTACAAAATCTTTATGCAAAACAGGGAGAAAAATATGACCATCTTTTCTCGTATTTCTTAAACGATATTTCTAATAAACTTAATGGGTAGCCTCTATTTAAAAAGAGACTAGTAATAAAATTAACCTCCTGTTGAAAAACATCATCTCTACTAATCATATATGAAGCTCTAACATATTGCCCCCATGGAATACTGCTTTTCATATACCACAGATGGTTACTAAGACAATGCAAATAACTATCAGAAAATGTGTTTTTTTCTGTAAACACTACTATTAAAACAGATATTAGCTACATCCCAAGTCAACTGTACATCTAAAAAGCTAACTTCATGTCCAGTGTCATCCAACGTAAATGACAAAAAATTAGTAGTCTCATTTAAATGTTTAAAAAAAAGGGGTACTATCAAATTCCCCTTCCATGATAAAAAAAAAATGTATATACTACGCTGACCCAACTTTGGTCTTCCTTGGTGCTACTGGAGTGCTATTTGGTTTACTGGTTTTAGTTTGTTCACTCAGTGGAATTTGTTTTTGGGATAGACTTCATTTTAGTGCCATCTATCCCAAGGAAAGATGATGAGGTACACCAAATAATTAGAAACCATAGGGATATGGGCTGGATCGGACAGTGCACTGTTCATCCCCCGTCTCCTCAATGCATCAGGATCTTCTCTCAGGTCACACGAAGGATCTCCTTGGGTCTAAAGACAATAATAACACAGGTCCCTCCAGGGACACCATCCCTCTAGTGTCATCAGTTGAGGCCAGAGGCAAGCTGTTGAAGACCAAGGCCCTGAGCAGCAGGGAAGGCTTCCAAAACTTCAGACTTGCCTCCAATCCTAGAGCATTCCAGACGCATCTAAATCTGTAGTGGTCAGAGAAGTGTGGGTCAAAGAAACCATTGGATTTGTTGACACTGAGGATGTCTGCTCCAACAGAGGGACCAGGCAGAAAGCTCTGGTCCAATGTCTCTGGACCCACCAAGCAGACTGAAGAAGGATAAATAACAATGGAAGCAGATGGGCAAGGTTTCATCACTCCTGCAAAAGCGAGTGCATGACAACCCCCCCCCCCCCCAATGTAACTGGGCCTGCAAGTAGGGGCCTCATTCTCTTATCCAGATCTGTTTCAGATAAGCTCCTGAAAGACCACACAGACCTAAAAAGAAGCCATGGAGGGCGGTATAGATGATCATTGACTACGTCTATCTGGGGGAAGAGTCAGCAACCAGAGCCTGGGAGGAGATGATTCTGGTGAAAACAATGAGATCAGCAGACTCGGAGTCAGTGATTGGATCCAAAGTTGATCCTTCCCTGGAGCCGAAGTAGAAGATGCCGAATCTGAGAGTTAAGCAGTGTTCTGGACTAGGTCCTTGCATGGCAGAAAGGACCAGCTACCTCTGTGGAGACTCTTTAGAGCTTTACTTTGAGGGAACCCTGTCTCTCTCTTTCTCTGTGGATCTGTCCTTTGACTTTATCAGAGGTTCTCTTCTAAGGAGACCTTGAAACAGAGGGACAGAGCTGCTACAAAAGCTACGGAGCTTTGAAAAAAAGACCAAAAAGCTAACCAAAAAGTACTGAAAACCCACTTGTCTGAAACTAATGAACCAAGCCCTGAAAAATGTGTCTTGTTTCTAAGAACAAACGAGATCTGAGGGCAGTAAGTTTAGAAGTGCATTGCGGGAGAGGTGAGGAGCTTGAACCTTGCAGCCAAAGTTTATTCGCCAGCCTTGGATCCAATCGGATCCAACAGACCAAGGGGTTGAGCTGGACAGAAAAGGCAACATAGGATCCATCAATACTACCATTAAATTCATTTGTTAAAAGTCTTACATTCTGGCAAATAGTTTACAGCCCTTAAACCAGAAGAGTATGCAACTACAAAAGAACTAGTACAACAAAACACCTTAGAGATGAATAATGACATACAGAAGTGTGAATTATTTAAGGGTATTAGCATGCATCCCACTTACCTGCAGTCCTTATAAATCTGAATTGCATTCTCCATATAATGGGCAGGGTAAGATCTTGGGGCTCCGGGCTGAAGAAATGCAGAGACAGCAGCCATTTCCTTCAAAACAGAGGGCATGTATTTCAATGCTATGCATAAAAGTTCCCTTTTAAATGTGCTACTACTTCATACCACAAACACTGACATCAGAATGTTATTCCATTTATACACAGCTATGGTAAAGCAAAAAAAAAAAAAAAACAAATTACACATTCAAATTTTTACACTATCAGCAAACTTTAAAGCACTACAAATTAACTGTTTAAAAGGTTTTAGCAGAAAAATCACATGCAAAAGAAGCATTCAGTTAAAACGCAAAGAATAGTTGTGTAAGAACTTATAACCTTAGATGTCCTTCTCTTCGATGTTGCAGTATTCATAACAGTAGGGAGTTGCTGCTTGCAGCGCAACTGTCTGGCCAGTATACCAAAGTCTTAGTCCAGAAGGGTACGTGTGATGTTGGTTACCAGGGCCATAAACTGACATTAGGTATAAAAATGACGCCTGTACGTACCTTCATCATAATTGTTTTGCTGCATACAGTAGTGCCTGTGAGGTATGACCAGTCCCAATCTGAGACCCTTAGACTTACATGTAGGTCAGTCCCAGGGCAGTAGGATGGCTGTGTAGGGTAAGACCAAGGGGAATGATGGCAGACTGCCCTCAGAAGATATCCGAGATAGTAGTTGGAAAGAGTCAGGGGGGTAGGTGGGTGGGACTGAATGCTGAAACACAGAAGAGAAGGACATAGTACAGTTGTGTACACTTACCATAAATGTATATGTTCGAGTGTATTCACTGTTGCAGTCATTACATTTGGGTAATTTGCTGGCAGGTTGCCCTCAGTCGGCCTGAATTCCAAAGTCTTGGGTCCCGCGTTGGTTGCTGTCTCCTCTTCCATGACGTCAGGTCATCGGGGGTATAAAACATGCAGCAGACGCCATTTTCTTTAGTTTTTCCTGCCCCAGATGTCAGGTGCCCCCAAAAAGGCATCAAAAATATATATATGTATACATACATGCATCAATATAAACTTTACCTTCATCTACAAGCAAATACACCACATAGGTTGTAGAAGATAGAGAAGGGAAGATAAACTCCAGAATGACAGGGGGATGGCGGATGGGTAACCTGGACTGCAACAGTGAAAACACCTGAACATCTACATTTATGGTAAGTGTATACAATTGTACTACGTTCTTTGTGTTTCACTGTTGCAGTCATTACATTTGGGTAGAATACCAAAGCTATGGTTGGGTGGCTGGAGCTAAACAGCATTGGGTGCGGCTATAAGGCCCTGCAGAACTGCAGTGGCAAAGCCTGCCCTGGACTTACAGCAGAGAGGCAACTGATAATGCTTTGTAAAGGTGTGAACAGAACTCCAAGTAGCAGCCTCTAGAATGTCTTTGGTTGGTACTCCTCTGAGAAAGGCTGCTGAAGTAGCTGCAGCTCTGGTGGAATAAGACCTAATGCCCTTGGGCACAGGTTTACCATGGTGTAAGTAGCAGAAACAGATGCAGTGGCTTATCCACTTTGAAATTGTCTGCTTTGAAATAGCCTTTCCTTCTGATCCTGCAGCATATGTCACTAGTAATTGCTCAGTTTTTCTTAGAGCTTTAGTCCTGCTCTCAAGTAGAATCTTAGCTGTCTGTATACGTCCAAGGAATGCAGAATTCTCTCCCCCTTGTTCTGTGGATTTGGATAAAAGGTTGGCAGATGAATAGTTTGGTTAAGAGCCACATTGGAAACCACCTTAGGCATAAATGTAGGATTTGTCCTCAGAGATACCCTGTCTGGGTAAAATATGATAAAAGGCTCTACAGCCATGAAGGTCTGTAGCTCTGAAACTCTTCTTGCTGAAGTAATTGCTAGTAGCAGAGCTGTTTTCCATGAAAATAACTTTATATCAGCGGTAGCAGCTGGTTCAAATGGGGGCAGGGTGAGCTTTTCCAACACATAATTTGAGATCCCATGCAGGTAATGGTGATTTTCTAGGAGGCCTTACATTTTTGGCTCCTATAAGATACTGCTTTAGCAAAGGATGAGAAAAGATTGGATTCTCTGTATTGTAATGAGCTGAAATGGCAGAGGCATGGATTTTCATTGATGAGAAAGCTAGGCCTATGTCAAGCATCTCAGTTAAGTATTGTAATATCTGAGGAATATTTGGTTCTGCTGTATCTGTTCCTTGGCTTGATTCCAAGCACAGAATCTCTTCTATTTATCAGCATAAGATTTTCTAGTACTAGGCCTTCTGGCTTCCAAAATGACATCCATCACAGCTTTACTGAGAGGCGGTGTTTGCACAACTACATAATCAGCCATGCTGCCAGGTTCAGTGTCTGGAGTTGATTGTGCAGGATCTGATTGTTTTGCTGGGACAGTAGTTGAGGTCTTTGAGGTAAAGTCCAGGCTGGGTATTGAGACAAGTTCCTTAGGATTGGGTACCAGTATTGGCGGGGCCAGTCCAGGGCAATTAGTATCATCTTTGGTTTGTCTTGTCTGACTTTTAGGAGGACCTTGGGAAGAAGAGACAGAGGAGGAAAGGCGTAAACTGATAGGTTTTTCCAGCTGAAGGATAGGGCGTCCACTTTCCATGCTTGTCTGTGATACGTCCTTGTGCAGAATCTTTTCAACTGATAATTTTGAGGAGAGGCAAATAGATCTATGTCTGGACTCCCCCATTTCTCTATTATCATGCTGAAGACTTGTGGATTTAGTTTCCACTCGTGAAGATCCATAAGGTTTCTGCTTAAATCATCTGCCAGAGTATTTTGCTTTCCTGGCAGGAATTGAGCTTGAAGATGTATTTGGTAGTTCAAAGCTGTGTCCCACAGTGCATGGCTAATCTGCAAAGGGGGTACGAGTGTGTGTACCCTTGCTTGTTTATACCACATGATCGTGGTGTTGTCTGTACTTATCAGTAGTTCTCCTGGATGCAGTAAGTCCTTGAAGGCTGTTAGGGCATTTTGAACAGCTAGCATCTCTTTCTGGCTGATATGTAGATGCATTTGTTTTGGGGTCTATATGCCCTGAATGCATCTTCCTGCCATGTGGGCCCCCCCCAGGAATAATCTGATGCATCTGTTAAGGTTTGGCTGGCAGGGGGTAGAGTAAAGGCCCATCTCATGTTTTGGTGACATGCCTTTGCCCACCATAGAAACTCCTGTTGTAGGCAGGGAATGAGAGGAACCATTGTTTCCAGACTGTGACAATGTTGACTCCATAAACTTTTTAGGTACCATTGAAGTTTCCTCATATGCAGTCTTGCATATGGAATCAGTAGAATGCAGGATGCCATGAAGCCCAAAGCCTGCAGAATTTGTCTTGCAGATAACTGGGTTTTTGTTGCCATCAGTTTGAAGTAAGTAGTCAGTTGCCTTTGCTTGTCTGACGTAAGGTAAGCCATCTGGGCTGTTATATTCAAGCTTGCACCCAGGAATGTTATCTTTTGAGAGGGTACCAGTTGTGATTTCTTTTCGTTTATTGTGTACCCTGGGCATGTTAGAAGCCATTTCACAAATGCCAGGTGTCGAAGAAGAATGTCCTTGCTCTCTGCTTGAATGAGACAGTCATCCAAGTAAGGGTATATTTGTATACTTCTTTGTCTGCAGAATGCAATTACTGGTGCCAGGAACTTTGTAAAGACCCTGGGTGCAGTAGACAAGCCAAAGAGCAGTGCAGAGAATTGGTAATGCATTAAGCCAGCCTTGAATCTGAGGCATCTTCTGCACGATTGTCTTATTGGGACATGCAGGTATGCCTCTTTTAGGTTTAATGTCACCAGCAAAGCATTCTTGCCCAGCATGGGCAGAAGCTGCTGCAAAGTCAGCATTCTGAATTTTGGAATGTCCAGGTATGTGTTCAAAATCGATAAATCTAGTATTGGCCACCAGGCCTTGTCCTTTCTGGGTACCAAGAACAGTCTTGAGTAAAAACTTTGTCCTTTTTCCTGTTCTGGTACTGGCTGAATGGCTCCCATATCCATGTGGGACGTAACCTGTTTCTGTGCCTCTGCCCATTGATTTTTTGGCAGATCTGGCCAACCATTTGCCATTGGCAAAATGTGGAAATGGAATCTCTATCTTTGTGATATTATGTTTAGTACCCACTTGTCCTGGGTTATTAACTGCCAATTTTGAGCAAAAAGTGCTAATTTTCCCCCTAAGGATGCTGCCAAAGATAAGTGCTTGGTGCAGGCAGAGGGAAATCATTGGGACTGTTTTCTGTAGGTCTGCACTTTATCTCCTCCAGATTTGGAGGTAGAAGCGCCCCATTGCTTTGACCTGTATGAATCTTGCGCCTGGTATCTGGAACCCTTAGGGCATCTGGATTTGCCCCTTTGAGCTCTGACACAGGAAAGGACCAATATTTTGTAGGCCAGTGTCTACTGAATCTTGGTGGCAGCACTTGTAAGAAATCTTTAACAGTTTGCATAGACTTAGCTTTGTCTTCCATTTTCTTTAAAACCTCTTCTGCCTTAATACCGAACAGAGTATCATGCTGTAAAGATGCATCTAGCAATTTAGCTTTAACATGCTCAGGCAAATTTTGTTCTTTTAGCCAGGCATGTCTCCTAATCACTGAACCAGTAACTGCGGCCCTGCAGGAAGCCTCTAAGGAATCAAAACCACATTGCAAAGTATGCTTTCCAACCTGTTCAGCTGCATGCAATAATTCCTGCAATTCTTTATTTTCTGCACATTCAGGAATCAGCATTTTCTGTTTCAGCAATCCCATAACATGTTGTTGATACTTAAGCATATGAAATTGATAGCTTGAGGCCATGACTGCCAAGGTTGCAGTGGTATAAACCTTTTTTCCCCCATCTGTCCAGTGCCCTTGAATGTCTGTCGGGGGGGGGGGGGTAGGATTTTTTGCTGTTGAGGCCTTAACTCCCTTTGGACCCTGTGAAATAGTTTCAGGATCAGCAGCAGGGTTTCTAAATAAAACTGTATGTGAG
The DNA here is from genome assembly GCF_019279795.1 of Protopterus annectens. Lineage (NCBI taxonomy): Eukaryota > Metazoa > Chordata > Ceratodontiformes > Protopteridae > Protopterus > Protopterus annectens. The sequence continues at coordinate 1,345,304,792 of NC_056731.1, forward strand.
TCAGGGACCCTGTAATATCGGTCAGGCTTACTGGGAGCCAGCGGTAAGGAGTCAGGGGTCAAGCTTGACTCCGAAAACACATCATCCACAATGTCTAAAACGAGGAATGGCTAAAGGCCTGTGCTGAGGGAGGAGGAGGAAATCCCTGAGCCTCTTTTTTGATTCTGAGAAATCTTGACTCTCCCAGTGAAAATGCTCCCTCAACATATGCAAGGTTTCTCCAAAAGATTAATCCTCAGGAGGAGATGCAGATGGTATAGACTCCTCTGCATCAGAATCCTCATAGGGAGGTATAGATAATTCCTGATCAGAAGAGGAATCAGAAGAAATAGAAACCTGATCTGAAGATTCATAATCAGTGTCTTGCCTAGGCCTCTTATCTGGAGGGGGATGTGTACCACTGATCAAGGTAATAAGGTCTTCAGCCATTTTGATAATTTGTTTTTTAGGCATAGAGGCCTGTGCACGTGGCTCATGCGTCGTTTTTTTTAGTTTTAGAAGTTGCTTTTGTCTTTGGTTTTGCAGCTGTCGTCGGTTTGATATACAAATGTTGAGGTCTGAATACAACGTCAGAAGCCGGTGCCTGCTCAGCGGCTCAGGACCCATCCGAGGGAGATGCATCCATCGGTCCAATACCTTGAGTAACTTGTGGCATACCGGGTAGAGGCCTGCGACTCGAAGGTAGCGGGTATCTAGGGCTGCGAAAGCAACTCACTGAGTATCGGCGACTGGCTTAGAAGAAGCTTCGTCATCGGTTTTGGATCTCGACTGCGTTTCTCTGTCCTTTTCTTTGCGTTTTTTATGTACTCCGGTAGTCGGATTGCTATCCGACATTTCTGGATAATTAAATCTGTTTCCAAAATACTCTGAGGCAAAAATATACCGACGCTTAATAGTGCATTGTTTAAATCTAGCACAAAACTGACAGTCAGGCACGTTGTGATCAGGGCCTAGGCAAGGAATACAGTATAAATGGAAATCTTTATGAGGTAATTTGCTTCCCACAAGTAATACAATTATTAACTTTTTCTGAAATCGGTATGTAGCAAGAAAAAAAGTTTCCCCAACGGGGTACTTAGCTTTAGTGAAGACTAAGGTTCTGAAACTCAAACTGGAATATTTCAGTAGTCGGCCGACCGGCACTTGCGAAATGTTTCTGCTTCAAGCACCGCGTGGCAAGAAAGACTAAAGAAAATGGCGTCGGCTGCATGTTTTATACCCCTGACAACCTGACGTCATGGAAGAGGAGACAGCAACCAACGCAGGACCCAAAAATTTGGAATTCAGGCCGACTGAGGGAAACCTGCCAGCAGATTACCTAAATGTAATGACTGCAACAGTGAAACCCGAAGAACATCTAAGGTTATAGTAAGTTCTTATACAACTATTCTATGTCCTTCTATTCTGATGTTGCAGCATTCATAACAGTACAAACAGTATCAGAGCTTGAGGAGGAAGGGTTCCTGTAGTCAAGGAGACCCTGTAGGATAGTCCTGGCAAATCCTGCTCTAGCACAGGATGCTATGTCCAGCTTGTAGTGCCTGGTGAAGGTGTGTACTGAGGTCCAAGTAGCTGCTTCTAAAATGGAAGAGGAGTCTATGCCTTTGAAAAAGGCAGTAGAGGAAGCAGTTGCTCTGGTAGAGTGAGATTTAATGTTGCCTTGTAAGGATTTCCCATGGTGGGAGTAGCACAAAGTAATGGACTTCGAGATCCATGAGGCAATGGTTTGTTTAGAGACAGCCTTCCCTACGGCTCTGGGATGGAAGAAAATAAATAACTGATCTGACTTCCTGATATCTTTGGTTTTGTCTAAGTAGTATCAAAGTTGTCTGTGTACATCCAGGGAATGTAAGGTCCTTTCTGAGGCATTTTGTGGATGAGGATATAAAACTGGTAGGTTAATGGATTGATTCAACGTGAGTGCATTAACTACCTTGGGCATGAATGAGGGGTTAGTCTTGAGGACCACTCTGTTCTTGTTGAAAACAAGGTAGGGAGATATGGCCATCAGAGCTTGGATCTCTGATACCCTCTTGGCAGAGGTGAGGGCAACTAGTAGGACTGTTTTAAAGGTGCAAAGAAAGTGAATGTGCTGGTTCAAAGGGGGGCAAGGTTAACTTTTCTAATACAAAGTTTAGGTCCCACGGGGGAGGTATGGGTTTCCGTGGGGGGTTGATATGGAGGACTCCCTTTAGAAAGAGTTTGACTTTCAGTCTGGATGCCAGAGGCAGTGAAATCGGCAGAAAGGCAGAAATGGCTGACAAATGGACTTTGACAGAAGAATATGTTAGTCCTGTTTGGAGAAGCTCACACAAGTAGGATAGGAAACTTGGACTGGGGGTAGTGAGGGGATCCTGATTGTTCCAATGACACCAACTGGAGAATCTGAGCCAATTAGCTACATAGTTTCTCCAAGTACTTGGTTTTCTGGCCTCCTGCAGAACATACAGTAAAGTCCTCTGAATAAAAGGTGTCTGTAAGGGATCAGAATTCTATCACCCATAAGGTCAGTTTTAGATTGTTTACCTGTGGGTGTAGTAAGGACCCCTTGTTCTGTGAGAGTAGGTCTAGGCAGTGGGTTAACCTGTGGTGATTGCCCTTGGCTAAAGAAAATAGGAGGGGAAACCAATACTGTCTTGGCCAAAAGGGAGTCCCAGAAGGATTTTTGGTTTGTCTTTCTGAATTTTTAGGAGGACTTTCTGGATTAGAGTGAAGTGGGGGAAGGCGTACGGGAACCCCCCCCATGAAAAGAAGGCGTCCACTTTCCGAGCTTGTGGATGTGGGTTCCTTGTGCAGAAATTGGACATCTGCCTGCTGACTGGGGAGGCAAATAGGTCTGCTTGTGGAATACCCCACCTGTGAATGAAGTCTAGGAAAACCTTTCTCTGAAGTATCCATCGTGAGAGGGGGCTGAGTGTGTCTGCCATAACATTCTATTCTGAGTGGATATACATGGCTAAGAAGTGGACCCTGAGGGAATTGGCTAGATTCCAAATTTGAATGGCCAGGCTGCATAGTGGGTAGGACCAGGTCCCCCCTTGCTTGTTTATGTATCACTGGACAGTCATACTGTCTGTGATACAATGGTGAGACTGGAAGCTGTCTCAGCTAGATAAAACAGTACGAGTGAAACTGGACCCGGCCAAGTAAGATAAGGCTTTAATGCAACACACATAAAAACTGAAACAACGGTTAAGCGCTTTCATCTGTACAATACAGACTTCATCAGAACACCTGATAAGAGAATTCATTGACAAATTTAAATACTTTTTGGCACCAAAAACACTGTAAAAATGCTCTCATTTAAAGAGCCACAATATCATAAATAGAAAATATACGAAAAAACTATATAAATGACAATCTAACAGTTCATATGTTTAAAAACATATATGTTAACAATATATATGGTTATATAATTCTAACAGTTAAAAATGTTAAAAATATTAAAAATATGTAAAAAATATATTTGAAATAATGTTATAGACTCAACTGATAACCTTACAAAAGTTGTAATACAGGTTTTATGCTAATGAACTCATTTATACCCGGGTATTTTGTGGCATTTGTTAATATTTGCCACAGACTTTCCCTTCTACTTAACTGTGCCTTATAATTACCACCCCGAGGTGAGATATATACTTGATCTATAATAATGAATTTAAACCTGTGTGTCTCACCATACCTATGTGCCTAAATAACGTATTTTTTTTGAATCCTTAACATTAATTTTATATAAATGTTCATAAATACGTTTCTTAAACTCTCTGTTTTTCCTATATAAAAGGTGGCACAGGAGACACACTTAGCTAAATACACTATATTTTTACTATTGCAATTTCCCTTTCTGAAATTCATAAATGTTCTATTAATAACATCCAATCTAATCCCATCCACTTTGTTGATGGCAAAACATTGTCTGCAGGACCCACATTTTTTAGTATGTGTATTAATGGCCTTAGCTTTATCATTCGATCTATTTAATAAATTTTTGATGTTCATACCCATTTTGAACACAAAACTGGGTTCCTTTCCAATTATTTTTGATAATTCATCATCCAAGACTAAATTATTCCAATGCTTTTTTATAATAATTTTAATATCTATCACGCACGGAGAGTATGTTAAAACACACACTCTATTGAACTCTTTTTGTACAGTATTACGCCCACTTATTATAGTGAATTCCTCATTACCTAATATAGGTGGGTATTTTTTACCCCATTCTTTGATGACAAAATGTGAAATGTCATCTAATAAAGCCAGCGGGTATCCTCTATTTATAAACATAGTTCTAATATTATAAATTTCGCCTTTCATTTTATTAAAAACTGAGGTCATTCTGGCAACTCGTATGCATTGGCCTTTATAGATGTTTTTAAGTATATAGCTAGGATGATTACTAGTGTAGTCAAGGTATCCATTCGAGAAGGTCTCCTTTCTAAATATTTCTGACTGAAAACCAGTTTCAGTATGACTCACATATGTATCTAGATATGCAATACCTTCATGCTTAACATTATATGTAAATTTCCGAAAATCACTAGTGGTATTAATGTATTCCAAAAATTTTGAGAGAGTATCAGTGGGTCCATCCCATAATAGGAACATGTCATCCAAGAATCTTGTGTAATATATAACATGTCGGAAATAACCACTGTTAATGATGTATTGATTTTCCCATTCGAGCATTACTAGATTAGCAAAGATAGGGGCAC